>NC_052328.1:35726929-35728725 GCF_016432855.1 Salvelinus namaycush
TGAGGACGCTGGGAGATGATGTGGAAACTGTCCACTAGGGGCAACAGTGAGCGCTGTTACCTTTTAGTAGGTTTGGGTTTTACTAGGAGATGGTGGATGGGTGGAAGCATCTGCCTCTGATTCTAAAGGTTGGATGTTTGAATCAAGTCGATAGAAAGTTGTTTTTTGATATTTTTGTTTTAAGCCTATCCCCACAACCTTAACCCTTAACCATTCTGTGTTAATGTCTAAACTTATCCCCACAACCTTAACCCTTAACCATTCTGTGTTAATGTCTAAACTTATCCCCACAACCTTAACCCTTAACCATTCTGTGTTAATGTCTAAACTTATCCCCCAAACCTTAACCATTCTGTGTTAATGTCTAAACTTATCCCCACAACCTTAACCCTTAACCATTCTGTGTTAATGTCTAAACTTATCCCCACAACCTTAACCCTTAACCATTCTGTGTTCATGTCTAAACTATCCCAAACCGTAACCCTTAACATTCTGTGTTCACGTCTAAACTTATCCCCCCAAACCTTACCTTAACCATTCTGTGTTCATGTCTAAACTTATCCCCCAAACCTTAACCCTTAACCATTCTGTGTTCATGTCTAAACTTATCCCCACAACCTTAACCCTTAACCATTCTGTGTTAATGTCTAAACTTATCCCCACAACCTTAACCCTTAACCATTCTGTGTTCATGTCTAAACTCATCCCCCAAACCTTAACCCTTAACCATTCTGTGTTCATGTCTAAATATCCCCAAACCTTAACACCTTAACCATTCTGTGTTCATGTCTAAACTTATATCCCCCAAACCTATCACTTAACCATTCTGTGTTGTCTGTCTAAACTTATCCCAAACCTTAAACCTGTACCATTCTGTGTTCAGTTGTCTAAACTTATCCCCACAACCTTAACCCTTAACCATTCTGTGTTCATGTCTAAACTCATCCGCCCATAACCTTAACCCTAACCATTCTGTGTTCATGTCTAAACTTATCCCCCAAACCTTAACCCTTAACCATTCTGTGTTCATGTCTAAACTTATCCCCCAAACCTTAACCCTTAACCATTCTGTGTTCATGTCTAAACTTATCCCCACAACCTTAACCCTTAACCATTCTGTGTTCATGTCTAAACTCATCCCCCAAACCTTAACCCTTAACCATTCTGTGTTAATGTCTAAACTTATCCCCCAAACCTTAACCCTTAACCATTCTGTGTTAATGTCTAAACTTATCCCCCAAACCTTAACCCTTAACCATTCTGTGTTCATGTCTAAACTTATCCCCCAAACCTTAACCCTTAACCATTCTGTGTTATGTCTAAACTTATCCCCCAAACCTTTAACCCTTAACCATCTGTGTTCATTTCAAACTTATCCCCAAACCTTAACCCTTAACCATTCTGTGTTAATGTCTAAACTTATCCCCAAACCTTAACCCTTAACCATTCTGTGTTCATGTCTAAACTTATCCCCCAAACCTTAACCCTTAACCATTCTGTGTTCATGTCTAAACTTATCCCCCAAACCTTAACCCTAACCATTCTGTGTTCATGTCTAAACTTATCCCCCAAACCTTAACCCTTAACCATTCTGTGTTCATGTCTAAACTTATCCCCCAAACCTTAACCCTTAACCATTCTGTGTTCATGTCTAAACTCATCCCCCAAACCTTAACCCTTAACCATTCTGTGTTCATGTCTAAACTTATCCCCCAAACCTTAACCCTTAACCATTCTGTGTTCATGTCTAAACTTATCCCCCAAACCTTAACCCTTAACCATTCTGTGTTAATGTC
>NC_052328.1:35728825-35771325 GCF_016432855.1 Salvelinus namaycush
ATTAAAATCGTGGTTTGTTTTAGAATGTCTGTTTTCTCCTGTCGAATGTAGCGCCACAATAGCTAGCACATGTTATGAATAGACGTTCCCATTTTTCTCGTATGATGTCAAAGAACTGTGTGTCCCGTGGAGACACTCAAAAGTCCCAAATAAACGTTGAATAATCTGATACAAACTCGGTTGAAAAAAAAGATAACTTTACGAGTGTGATTATATCACACTGTATCAAATAAAATCGAGAGCCGGAGATATACGCGATGTAAACCGAATGGTTTATCAGACAGACAATATCCGAGTGCTTCGCTGCGCCTTGGTAGAGAAAGGAAATTCCTGATCCTGCACTCCAAACAGCTCTTGTTCGACCTCAGATCAGCTAGACACTGCCATTCCACCTTCTACACCCAACTGGCATTGTTGACATATAGTGGAAGGCGTAGAAGTGCTATGTATATCGATAAATATAAGTGCAGGAATAGGCAGGCCACATGAAAAATCAGGTAGTCCCCTATTTTCACGCAGATATGTTCATTCCTGTCTGGAAGCTTGTTGCGACCAAATTGAGTTCTGTTTGACTCACAGAATGAAGTTTCAAACAGTTTTAGAAACGTGAGAGTATTTTCTACATGTCACACCCTAATAGTGAATAATAATATGTCATATTGTATGATTCTAGAATAGGAATAGGAAGTCACGGAGGCATCGGTGTGTTTTTAAATTGCGCCACGAGTTATTCAAAGTCGAAAATAGCGCGCCCCCTATTGCACACGAAGGTTTTTATACCTATAGTTCTCGTATGAAACGATTTGTGAGATATCACAATCCCAATGTCACAACCAGTGGCGAGAGTGTGTCGATAGAACATGTAGCCAACAATGTAAATTAATTGTTTGAACCTTCAGGAAACACTTGTTAAAGAATGAAATACCAAGGTCTAGGTACAAAATGCAGAGAAGAAAATTCTCAGAAGTTTTTGTCAAGATAGAAAATTCAATTGCAGTTGCTGGTGCGCTATTGTTTGAGCCTGTGATTCGATTCCACAAATACTGATGCTCCAGTGTTCCCTACTCAACTGAGTCGTAAGTAGAAGGCCAGTTTTGATATGTTCTTTAATTAGCAAAACAGTTTTCAGCTGTGCTAACATAATTGCAAAAGGGGTTGTTTCTGTAATGAGTGATATTAGCCTTTTAAAATGATAAACTGGATTAGCCTAATACAAAGTGCCATGGAAACACAGCGAGTGATGGTTCGCTGATAATGGGCCCTCTGTACAACATATGTATACGACCTATTCACCATGACATAAAATTGTGTTCGTTCCAGCTAACAATAGTTAATTTACAACATTAACATGTTTTTTAACCCCACCTGTTTGGATTTCCTGATCGATTTTGATGTTTATTTTTAATGGATAAAAAGTGCTTTTCTTTCAAAAACAAGTTAAATTTCTTAAGTGACACCAAACTTTGAGGGAAAGTGTTAATATCTACCCAATTACCCTGGTATGCCTCGTATTGTTATATTTGATGGTGTTACACATTGTAAAAAAATAATAAATTTGTATTTTTGTGCAAAATAATTTTCTACTTAAAAAAAACAACTCTGCATTGTTGCTTATAGGCTTAGTAAGTAAGATTTTCCGTGACGTGTGTCTACCCCTGTTCTGTTTGGGTAGGTAGCCTACACTGTTTGTGATCCGCGCACATCGTGACAAATAACATTGCGATTTGAGTGCCCAAGAAAGAGAGAATGTTTGTTCTAAGCCAAGAAACTAACCTGCACAATTCCTAGAAAGGTGTGAGAAGGTTGTATGCAAAATAAATATAGAACAAACCACACCTTGTTTCACGAGCATCTAAGAAACTGATGCGTTGTCAGATAGCGTTATTTTGTGTAGTGACTGTATCGGGTACGCTTTAGGTAGAAAATCATATTTTTAATGGAGCAGCAGTCCCAGCTTCTTAAGCATTCATCACATTATGTTACTCTGTCATTACAAAGTCTTTTTTTTTTACCAGTTAAGGAGAAAGTGTTCTCGAGGTGAATTTGAAGAATTGTTTTGGCGTGCATTTACTGAAATTTCCACTGGGGTGCATAGAGCAGGGGGTTAGGAGCAACACGATTTGACCCACAGGTGTTGGGTACCCAGCATGGTTTAGATACTTGATCGCGGTGTCTAACAGTATACCAAAGGCCCCAACTTGAGGTGCTTAGGCGTAGGCCTGCTCACTTTCGGTATTGTGCTGATAGTTAAACTGTAGTATATACACGAGGACCGGGACAGTTCCCGTTTATTGTGCCAGTGAAGTCCGTCATCCCTCTCAGAGGTGTTGTATTCTGTCTTTTAACAAGTGTTTAAGACATTCACCCTTGGGTCATTGGGGTCCCATCTTAAAAAAAACCAAAAAAAAAACCATAATTAGTATCCAATAATGGAGAAGTGGCATGGGCGAGAGGACCCAGCACTAAGTTCACTGGCATCGTTCACGTTGTCTCCTTCATCATAGATGTCACTTCACTACCACTACAGTCATCTTGGTTGGGTGCACAGCTGAGACTAGGCTTATTTATCTAGAATCTGTTTCATGTTACTGGGTATGGCTACCTGACCAAGCTAAAGTGACGAGTGATTACCACGGAGACCGTGAGTAGTTCTAGTTTTTGGGGATAGTTATTATTCATTTAACTTCAAGGTATGTTACACAATTTTGGAAAGTCTGCGGACATTTGACATGGATTAAAACCAACGAGAACAAACTCCTTTCCAATAAATTTTATTTAGAGATAAATTAAATCACGAATAAATAAATCGAGATTTAATTGTGTGAGAAATAAAAAAATGTCAACAAGCTCAGATGGCTGTTGAGGGGAAAGCCTAAATGTTTTCTCGAGGAACGCTTAGTTAATACTGACCCAGAGTTTGGCACCGGAGGATTTACGCCCAGCGGTTTTTGGTGCGAGTCAGTCAAGTGTAGCAAATTTTTAGTTATGATGGGACTATTAAAAGGTGAGCTCCAGTCGTTTTCGTTCTTACCATCCATCTAGCAGTCTGGGTTTTTTGCGTGATGATGACGTTGGACCATTCAAACAACAGGACGCCCCGCTGGGTAGAATCGAGGTGCAAGATGTAGCATTTCATCGTTTTTCCATCCACTGGACATTGGGCGTAGGGTTTAGGACAATTTAGGCTATGAACCACACGCCAGCAAGCCATGAAAAGTTGGAGTTTAACAAGACCAAGACATCTGGTAGCAGTATCTGCTTTGTGGATGTGAATGGATATGCGAAGTGTAGCCTAAAGAAACGGCCCTATCTAAAAAGAAACAAATAGCGTGCATTTGACTAGTGCCTACTTCTGGGTTTGTGACACACATTGAGTAACGATACAATGTAATTCCTGTTACACATACGTTTGCCTGACAAGGACAGCACAGAAGCGATGCCCGCTGTGTGACGTGTTACTACCCTGTTCTGTTGTCCCCGCTGTGTGACGTGTGTCTACCCTGTTCTGTTGTCCCCGCTGTGTGACGTGTGTCTACCCTGTTCTGTTGTCCCCGCTGTGTGACGTGTGTCTACCCTGTTCTGTTGTCCCCGCTGTGTGACGTGTGTCTACCCTGTTCTGTTGTCCCCGCTGTGTGACGTGTGTCTACCCTGTTGTTGTCCCCCGCGTGTGGACGTGTGTCTACCCCTGTTGCTGTTGTCCCCGCTGTGTGACGTGTGTCTACCCTGTTCTCTGCTGTTGTCCTCGCTGTGTGACGTGTGTCTACCCTGTTCTGTTGTCCTCGCTGTGTGACGTGTGTCTACCCTGTTCTGTTGTCCCCGCTGTGTGACGTGTGTCTACCTGTTTTGTGTCCCCCTCGTGTGAGTGTGTCTACCTGTTCTGTTGTCCCGCTGTGTGACGTGTGTCTATTGTTCTGTTGTCCCCGCTGTGTGACGTGTGTCTTATCCTGTTCTGTTGTCCCTGCTGTGTGACGTGTGTCTACCCTGTTCTGTTGTCCCCGCTGTGTGACGTGTGTCTACCCTGTTCTGTTGTCCCCGCTGTGTGACGTGTGTCTACCCTGTTCTGTTGTCCCCGCTGTGTGACGTGTGTCTTATCCTGTTCTGTTGTCCCCGCTGTGTGACGTGTGTCTACCCTGTTCTGTTGTCCCCGTGTGTGACGTGTGTCTACCCTGTTCTGTTGTCCCCGCTGTGGTGACGGTGGTCTACCCTGTTCTCTGCTGTTGTCCCCGCTGTGTGACGTGTGTCTACCCTGTTCTGTTGTCCCCGCTGTGTGACGTGTGTCTTATCCTGTTCTGTTGTCCCCGCTGTGTGACGTGTGTCTTACCCTGTTCGCTGCTGTTGTCCCCGCTGTGTGACGTGTGTCCCCCGCTGGACGGACCAGGTGTGCCCCCAGAGCGCGTGGATGCCGTGTCATCGTGCTCTCTGTTCCAGGAAGTCTGTGAGAAGAGAGGAGGAGAGGACAGTCAGTCTACAAGGTAGTCTAGAAGTCTGTGAGAAGAGAAGAGGAGAGGACAGTCAGTCTACAAGGTAGTCTAGAAGTCTGTGAGAAGAGAAGAGGAGAGGACAGTCAGTCTACAAGGTAGTCTAGAAGTCTGTGAGAAGAGGAGAGGACAGTCAGTCTACAAGGTAGTCTACAAGTCTGTGAGAAGAGAGGAGGAGAGGACAGTCAGTCTACAAGGTAGTCTAGAAGTCTGTGAGAAGAGAGGAGGAGAGGACAGTCAGTCTACAAGGTAGTCTAGAAGTCTGTGAGAAGAAAAGAGTACAGTCAGTCTACAAGGTAGTCTAGAAGTCTGTGAGAAGAGAGGAGGAGAGTACAGTCAGTCTACAAGGTAGTCTAGAAGTCTGTGAGAAGAAAAGAGTACAGTCAGTCTACAAGGTAGTCTAGAAGTCTGTGAGAAGAGGAGAGGACAGTCAGTCTACAAGGTAGTCTAGAAGTCTCTAAGTCTACAGGACACTCTACTACTGTACACACAGTCTACATGACTGTCTACAGGACAGTCTATATGCCAGTCTACAGGACAGTCCATATGCCAGTCTACAGGACAGTCTATATGCCAGTCTACAGGACAGTCTATATGCCAGTCTACAGGACAGTCTATATGCCAGTCGACAGGATAGTCTATATGCCAGTCTACAGGACTGTCTACAGGACAGTATATATGCCAGTCTGCAGGACAGTCTATATGCCAGTCTACAGGACAGTCTGCAGGACAGTCTATATGCCAGTCTACAGGACAGTCTATATGCCAGTCTACAGAACAGTCTATATGCCAGTCTACAGGACAGTCTATATGCCAGTCTACAGGACAGTCTATATGCCAGTCTACAGGACAGTCTATATGCCAGTCTACAGGACAGTCCATATGCCAGTCGACAGGACAGTCTACAGGACAGTCTACACGACATACACACTATTTTAGTTTGCCCATTATAGGCCATCACTGCCTACATGTTGCTGAAACCAGTCAGACTTCAAAATACAAGACAGCTACAACCCAAGAACCAAGCCAGAGCCTACAAGTGATGTCATCCTAGCACACCAGACCCCCAGAGAGAACGAGAGAGGAAGAGAGAGAGACAGTGAGAGAGAGAGAGAGAGAGAGAGAGAGAGAGGGAGAGAGAGAGAGAGAAAGAAAGAGAGACAGCGAGAGAGAGAGAGACAGCAAGAGAGAAAGAGAGAGAGAGAGACAGTGAGAGAGAGACAGCAAGAGAGAAAGAGAGAGAGAGAGACAGCGAGAGACAGCGAGAGAGAGAGAGAGACAGAGAGAGAGACAGAGAGAGAGAGAGAGAGAGCGAGAGAGAGAAGAAACAAATATGAAATAGCATATTACCACAGAGAGAAATGTAATAGTCCAACTATGCAACAGATGAGGAAAAGAAAGTAAACCTCTTAGTCACTAGCTGACAATTCATTTCTGTGATGAAACAACCTCTGTTCACCTCGTACTACTCTGCCTTCCAAACCAGAGTGAACTAACTGAGAGATGACGAGAGACAGAGAGAGAGCTACCCAGGAGACATGGTTTATACCTGTATGTGTGTGTGTGTGTGTGTGTGTGTGTGTGTGTGTGTGTGTGTGTGTGTGTGTGTGTGTGTGTGTGTGTGTGTGTGTGTGTGTGTGTGTGTGTGTGTGTGTGTGTGTGTGTGTTTGTATCTGTGTTTGTATCTGTGTCTGTATCTGTGTTTGTATCTGTGTTTGTATCTGTGTCTGTGTTTGTATCTGTGTTTGTATCTGTGTCTGTATCTGTGTTTGTATCTGTGTCTGTGTTTGTATCTGTGTGTCAGCTGTGTCCTGCTGGACAGTCAGAAACAAGGAGGAGACAGGAGGATAAAGGTACTCGGAACTGGCCTCACACACACTCACACACAGAAACCGTCCCCATGGCGAGAAGACTCAGTGTACAATAGAACCCAAAACAGATGTCACCTCTTATCTCCCTGTGCCTCCGAAAAGCAACATTAGCCCTAGACACACACACACACACACACACACACACACACACACACACACACACACACACACACACACACACACACACACACACACACACACACACACACACACACACACACACACACACACACACACACACACACACACACACACACAGAGAGGAAAAAGGAACCGGAGTGTGTAATCAGACGGTGTGTGTTGTTTACAAGCGAGCGTCGCTACACACATCTGTGTATCTCTGTCTGTGGAATGTTTGTCTGAACTTCTCCTTTGGTGGATGAAATCCAGATGTTGATAATGTAGATATTTCATTCTAGATGTTGATACTGTAGATATTTAATTCTAGATGTTGTTACTGTAGATATTTCATTGTAGATGTTGATACTGTAGATATTTCATTCTAGATCTAGTGACTGAATATATTTAAATCTATATGTTGTTACTGTAGAAATTTAAAATCTAGATGTGTTTACTGTATATATTTAATTATAGATGCTGTTACTGTAGATATTCAAAATCTAGATGTTGGAACTCTAGATATTTAACTATAGATGTTGTTACTGTAGATATTCAAAATCTAGATGTTGGAACTCTAGATATTTAATTATAGATGTTGTTAGTATAGATAATTAGCTCATTAAGATGTTAAATTAGAGGCAGCAGAGCTATTCAATGGAGTAAAGAAAGACAGTAAAATAAACAACTATTTTCAATTGGGATATTTTTCTATTTGTTACCATACAGAGAGAAAAGTATGAGGCAAAGTGAGGGATTACAGAACAATATTTAAATAAATATGCATTACTGCCAAACACAGGACTGCAACAGAGTGCAGACGGAATACTGTTAAAGAACAGAATCCTACAGTTAAGTCAGCAAATTATCATGAGACGGGTTCTATTATGGAACCTTCTATGTTCTCAGGACTATGAATTACAGCAGTTATCTTCTGTTTATTGTTCTATTCTGGTCTCTCCATTTGTCTTTCTCTGTTCCTCTGCTCTCTGGTTCTCCACCTCTCTGTCTCTCTGGTCTCTCATTCGCTCTCTGGTCTCTCACTCTCTGTCTTCTCTGTCACGTTCGTCTCCACTCTCTGTCTTTCTCTGGTCTCTCTCTGTCTTTTCCTGTCTCCACCTCTCTGTTTCTGCTCTCACCTCTCTGTCTTTCTCCTGGTCTCTCCACCTCTCTGTCTTTCTCCTGGTCTCTCCACCTCTGTCTTTCTCCTGGTCTCTCCACCTCTCTGTCTTTCTCCTGGTTCCTCCACCTCTCTGTCTTTCTCCTGGTTCCCCACCTCTCTGTCTTTCTCCTGGTCTCCCCACCTCTCTGTCTTTCTCCTGGTCTCTCCACCTCTCTGTCTTTCTCCTGGTCTCTCCACCTCTCTGTCTTTCTCCTGGTCTCTCCACCTCTGTCTTTCTCCTGTCTCTCCACCTCTCGTCTTTCTCCGGTCTCTCCACCTCTCTGTCTTTCTCCTGGTCTCCCCACCTCTCTGTCTTTCTCCTGGTCTCTCCACCTCTCTGTCTTTCTCCTGGTCTCCCCACCTCTCTGTCTTTCTCCTGGTCTCCCACCTCTCTGTCTTTCTCCTGGTCTCTCCACCTCTCTGTCTTTCTCTGGTCTCTCCCACCTCTCTGTCTTTCTCCTGGTCTCTCCACCTCTCTGTCTTTCTCCTGGTCCTCACCTCTCTGTCTTTTCTCTGGTCTCTCCACCTCTCTCTGTCTTTCTCCTGGTTCTCCACCTCTCTGTCTTTCTCCTGGTCTCCCCACCTCTCTGTCTTTCTCCTGGTCTGTCCACCTCTCTGTCTTTCCTGGTCTGTCCTCTGTCTTTCTCTGGTTCCCACCTCTCTGTTTCTCCTGGTCTTCCACCTCCTGTCTTTCTCCGGTTCTCACCCTCTGTCTTTCTCCTGGTCTCTCCACCTCTCTGTCTTTCTCCTGGTCTCCACCTTCCTGTCTTTTCTTCCTGGTCTTCCACCTCTCTGTCTTTCTCCTGGTCTCTCCACCTCTTGTCTTTCTCCTGGTTCTTCCACCTCTCTGTCTTTCTCTGGTCTCTCCACCCTCTGTCTTTCTCCTGGTCTCTCCACCTCTCTGTCTTTCTCCTGGTCTCTCCACCCCTCTGTCTTTCTCCTGGTCTCTCCACCTCTCTGTCTTTCTCCTGGTCTCTCCCACCTCTCTGTCTTTCTCCTGGTCTCTCCACCTCTCTGTCTTTTCTCCTGTTCTCTCCACCTCTCTGTCTTTCTCCTGGTCTCTCCACCTCTCTGTCTTTCTCCTGGTCTCTCCACCTCTCTGTCTTTCTCCTGGTCTCTCCACCTCTCTGTCTTTCTCCTGGTCTCCCCACCTCTCTGTCTTTCTCCTGGTCTCCCCACCTCTCTGTCTTTCTCCTGGTCTCCCCACCTCTCTGTCTTTCTCCTGGTCTCTCCACCTCTCTGTCTTTCTCCTGGTCTCTCCACCTCTCTGTCTTTCTCCTGGTCTCTCCACCTCTCTGTCTTTCTCCTGGTCTCTCCACCTCTCTGTCTTTCTCCTGGTCTCTCCACCTCTCTGTCTTTCTCCTGGTCTCTCCACCTCTCTGTCTTTCTCCGGTCTCTCCACCTCTTGTCTTTCTCTGGTCTCTCCACCTCTCTGTCTTTCTCCTGGTCTCTCCACCTCTTGTCTTTCTCCTGTTTCTCCTGTTTTCTCTGGTCTCTCCCCTCTCTGTCTTTCTCCTGGTCTCCCACTCTCTGTCTTTCTCCTGGTCTCTCCCCACCTCTCTGTCTTTCTCCTGGTCTCCACCTTCTCGTTTTCTTTCTCTGTCTCCCCACCTCTCTGTCTTTTCCTGTTCCCCCACCTCCCTGTCTTTCTCCTGGTCTCTCTCCACCTCTCTGTCTTTCTCCTGGTCTCCCCACCTCTCTTCTTCTTCCGGTTCTCCCACCTCTCTGTTCTTTCTCCTGGTCTCTCCACCTCTCTGTCTTTCTCCTGGTCTCCCCACCTCTCTGTCTTTCTCCTGGTATCTCCACCTCTCTGTCTTTCTCCTGGTCTCCCCACCTCTCTGTCTTTCTCCTGGTCTCCCCACCTCTCTGTCTTTCTCCTGGTCTCTCACCTCTCTGTCTTTCTCCTGGTCTCCCCACCTCTCTGTCTTTCTCCTGGTCTCTCTCACCTCTCTGTCTTTCTCCTGGTCTCTCCACCTCTCTGTCTTTCTCTTTCCACCTCTCTGTCTTTCTCCTGGTCTCTCCACCTCTCTGTCTTTCTCCTGGTCTCTCCACCTCCTTCGTTTTCTCCTGTCTCTCCCCCTCTCTGTCTTTCTCCTGGTCTCTCCACCTCTCTGTCTTTCTCCTGGTCTCTCACCTCTCTGTCTTTCTCCTGGTCTCCCCACCTCTCTGTCTTTCTCCTGGTCTCTCCACCTCTCTGTCTTTCTCCTGGTCTCTCCACCTCTCTGTCTTTCTCCTGGTCTCCCCACCTCTCTGTCTTTCTCCTGGTCTGTCCACCTCTCTGTCTTTCTCCTGGTCTCTCCACCTCTCTGTCTTTCTCCTGGTATGTCCACCTCTCTGTCTTTCTCCTGGTCTCTCCACCTCTCTGTCTTTCTCCTGGTCTCTCCACCTCTCTGTCTTTCTCCTGGTCTCTCCACCTCTCTGTCTTTCTCCTGGTCTCTCCACCTCTCTGTCTTTCTCCTGGTTTCTCCACCTCTCTGTCTTTCTCCTGGTCTCCCATGCCAGCCATTGTAAATATACTACCTCGAAAAATAGAGAGAAACAAGAGAGAGAGAGAAGAGAGAGAGAGAGAGAGAGGAGACAGAAACATTTAAATAGCTGTGCTGTGTGGTAACCTTCTGAATCTCCCATCTCCATCTCCTTATTAAATGATTCCCTAATTGGTCACGCAACAAAGATAGCTGATGAAAATACAATTTCTTGCTGTTAATTGGGCATTTCACGTGCAGTTTGTGCTACACCTGTATGTGTGTGTGTGTGTGTGTGTGTGTGTGTGTGTGTGTGTGTGTGTGTGTGTGTGTGTGTGTGTGTGTGTGTGTGTGTGTGTGTGTGTGTGTGTGTGTGTGTTGAGGAGCAGTGGGGGTGAGGTGTAAATGGAATCTGTGTCTGCTAACAGCTGGACTAGTTTATTTAAACCTAGCTAGCGCTGAGAGAATGACCTGAGAATGACATGGAGAGAGGAGGAGGGAGAGAGATAGAGAGGAGGAGGGAGAGAGATAGAGAGGAGGAGGGAGAGAGATATAGAGGAGGAGGGAGAGAGATATAGAGGAGGAGGGAGAGAGATAGAGAGGAGGAGGGAGAGAGATAGAGAGGAGGAGGGAGAGAGATAGAGAGGTGGAGGGAGAGAGATAGAGAGGAGGAGGGAGAGAGATAGAGAGGAGGAGAGAGAGAGATAGAGAGGAGGAGGGAGAGAGATAGAGAGGAGGGGGGAGAGAGATAGAGAGGAGGAGGGACAGAGATAGTGGAAAGGACAGAGGGCTACATCAGATGACAATAAGGAGACACAAACACCCCCTCTGGGGCAAGGCAACATGTGGGGGAATTGTTTTAGTTAAAGTTTTGTAGAGATGTTCCTGGAGACACACAAACACCCCCTCTGGGGCAAGGCAACATGTGGGGGAATTGTTTTAGTTAAAGTTTTGTAGAGATGTTCCTGGAGACACACAAACACCCCCTCTGGGGCAAGGCAACATGTGGGGGAATTGTTTTAGTTAAAGTTTTGTAGAGATGTTCCTGGAGACACACAAACACACCCTCTGGGGCAAGGCAACATGTGGGGGAATTGTTTTCGATAAAGTTTTGTAGAGATGTTCCTGGAGACACACAAACAGTTCTTCGGCTGCATCAGATTCACAACTGTCAGTGTCCACGCTAGCTGGGCTAACAACAACTGTAGAATTACTGATGCTAGCATTGGAGGTGCTCGTGGAAGCAGAACAACTTGTGTCGTCGACAGGTGTAGGTGTAGTACTGCTGGTAGTAGCCGTACTTTTTAACCATTATCCATTTTGGAGCAAACGGAATGAGCAGCGGCTACGTTTGGCTACATACGGACCGTTAGTGGAATACCCCCGAAAGAGGAACGGTTAATGTGATTGGATGTTAATTATTTGACTAGGCTTCTTGTATTTGACATTGTGTTGCTGTTTTGCACTGGATGGTTTCATGTGATTTTTGGCAGTGAAACGAGGCGACTCAGGCGAGAAGA
Source organism: Salvelinus namaycush (assembly GCF_016432855.1). Taxonomy (NCBI): domain Eukaryota; kingdom Metazoa; phylum Chordata; class Actinopteri; order Salmoniformes; family Salmonidae; genus Salvelinus; species Salvelinus namaycush. The sequence continues at coordinate 35,740,439 of NC_052328.1, forward strand.
AAACCTCACCCAAATGTATAAATATAAATGTATAGCCCCGTTGGAAAATATAAATGGACTGTTTGAAAATGTGAAGAACAACAACATGTTTAAAACATTTTTAAAAAAAGTGAATCACATTTTTATTTGGCGTTACCCCCGACGACATTGAGCGTACCCCTGGGTGTACGTGTTCCCAGTTTGGGAATACCTGTTTTAAATAATACATCTTCCCTTAGAGTAATGAGTAATGAGTAATGAGTAATGAGTAATGCGTTTCCCGAGTGGCGCAGCGGTCTAAGGCACTGCATCTCAGTGTTAGAGGTGTCACTACAGACCCTGGTTTGATTCCAGGCTGTATCACAACCGGACGTGGTTGGGAGTCCCATAGGGCGCGAATAATTGACCCAGCGTCGTCCGGGTTTGGGTTTGGCCGAGGTAGGCCGTCATTGTAGATAAGAATTTGTTCTTCACTGACTTGCCTCGTTAAATAAAAAATGTAATACATGTAAATCACTGTGATTGACAGGTGAGAGGAGGTTAAGTACACAGGTTGTTATCTGAAACATTCACTATATTTGAATATGAACGGAAATATGTGTGTGTGTTTGGAATTTTTTTCTTTCAATATGTGACTTTTGCCAAAACAAGTTTCTCTTCCGGTGTTTGTGTGTATGTGTGTGTGTGTGTGTGTGTGTGTTTTGTGTGGGTGGGTGCATGCGTGTTTGTATGTCCTAGGTGTATTAGTGTAATTCAGCACTGCTAGGCTTTAGAGATAGAGTGTGGATCAGATGGAGAGAGATGGAGAGAGTGTGGATCAGAGGGAGGGAGATGGAGAGAGTGTGGATCAGATGGAGAGAGATGGAGAGAGTGTGGATCAGAGGGAGGGAGATGGAGAGAGTGTGGATCAGAGGGAGGGAGATGGAGAGAGATGGAGAGAGTGTGGATCAGAGGGAGGGAGATGGAGAGAGTGTGTATCAGAGGGAGGGAGATGGAGAGAGTGTGGATCAGATGGAGGGAGATGGAGAGAGTGTGGCTCAGAGGGAGGAGATGGAGAGAGTGTGGATCAGAGGGAGATGGAGAGAGTGTGGATCAGAGGGAGGGAGATGGAGAGAGTGTGGATCAGAGGGAGGGAGATGGAGAGAGTGTGGATCAGATGGAGGGAGATGGAGAGAGTGTGGATCAGATGGAGGGATATGGAGAGAGTGTGGATCAGAGGGAGGGAGATGGAGAGAGATGGAGAGAGTGTGGATCAGAGGGAGGGAGATGGAGGGAGATGGAGAGAGTGTGGATCAGATGGAGAGAGTGTGGATCAGATGGAGAGAGATGGAGAGAGTGTGGATCAGATGGAGAGAGATGGAGAGAGTGTGGATCAGATGGAGATGGAGAGAGTGTGGATCAGAGGGAGGGAGATGGAGGGAGTTTGGATCAGAGGGAGGGAGATGGAGAGAGTGTGGATCAGAGGGAGGGAGATGGAGGGAGATGGAGAGAGTGTGGATCAGATGGAGAGAGATGGAGAGAGTGTGGATCAGAGGGAGAGAGATGGAGAGAGTGTGGATCAGATGGAGAGAGATGGAGAGAGTGTGGATCAGAGGGAGATGGAGAGAGATGGAGAGAGTGTGGATCAGAGGGAGGGAGATGGAGGGAGTGTGGATCAGATGGAGGGAGATGGAGAGAGTGTGGATCAGATGGAGAGAGTGTGGATCAGATGGAGAGAGATGGAGAGAGTGTGGATCAGATGGAGAGAGATGGAGAGAGTGTGGATCAGAGGGAGGGAGTGTGGATCAGAGGGAGAGAGATGGAGAGAGTGTGGATCAGATGGAGAGAGTGTGGATCAGATGGAGGGAGATGGAGAGAGTGTGGATCAGATGGAGAGAGATGGAGAGAGATGGAGAGAGTGTGGATCAGATGGAGAGAGATGGAGAGAGATGGAGAGAGTGTGTCAGCAGACAGAAACATTTAAATAGCTGTGCTGTGTGGTAACCTTCTGAATCTCCCATCTCCATCTCCTTATTAAATGATTCCCTAATTGGTCACGCAACAAAGATAGCTGATGAAAATACAATTTCTTGCTGTTAATTGGGCATTTCACGTGCAGTTTGTGCTACACCTGTATGTGTGTGTGTGTGTGTGTGTGTGTGTGTGTGTGTGTGTGTGTGTGTGTGTGTGTGTGTGTGTGTGTGTGTGTGTGTGTGTGTGTGTGTGTGTGTTGAGGAGCAGTGGGGGTGAGGTGTAAATGGAATCTGTGTCTGCTAACAGCTGGACTAGTTTATTTAAACCTAGCTAGCGCTGAGAGAATGACCTGAGAATGACATGGAGAGAGGAGGAGGGAGAGAGATAGAGAGGAGGAGGGAGAGAGATAGAGAGGAGGAGGGAGAGAGATAGAGAGGAGGAGGGAGAGAGATATAGAGGAGGAGGGAGAGAGATATAGAGGAGGAGGGAGAGAGATAGAGAGGAGGAGGGAGAGAGATATAGAGGAGGAGGGAGAGAGATAGAGAGGAGGAGGGAGAGAGATAGTGGAAAGGACAGAGGGCTACATCAGATGACAATAAGGAGACACAAACACACCCTCTGGGGCAAGGCAACATGTGGGGGAATGGTTTTAGATAAAGTTTTATAGAGATGTTCCTGGAGACACACAAACACCCCCTCTGGGGCAAGGCAACATGTGGGGGAATTGTTTTAGATAAAGTTTTGTAGAGATGTTCCTGGAGACACACAAACAGTTCTTTGGCTGCATCAGATTCACAACTGTCAGTGTCCACGCTAGCTGGGCTAACAACAAATGTAGAATTACTGATGCTAGCATTGGAGGTGCTCGTGGAAGCAGAACAACTTGTGTCGTCGACAGGTGCAGGTGTAGTACTGCTGGTAGTAGCCGTACTTTTTTACCATTATCCATTTTGGAGCAAACGGAATGAGCAGCGGCTACGTTTGGCTACATACGGACCGTTAGTGGAATTCCCCCGAAAGAGTAACGGTTAATGTGATTGGATGTTAATTATTTGACTAGGCTTCCTGTATTTGACATTGTGTTGCTGTTTTGCACTGGATGGTTTCATGTGATTGTTGGCAGTGAAACGAGGCGACTCAGGCGAGAAGAAAACCTCACCCAAATGTATAAATATAAATGTATAGCCCCGTTGGAAAATATAAATGGACTGTTTGAAAATGTGAAGAAAAACAACATGTTTAAAACATTTTTTTAAAAAGTGAATCACATTTTTATTTGGCGTTACCCCCGACGACATTGAGCGTACCCCTGGGTGTACGCGTTCCCAGTTTGGGAATACCTGTTTTAAATAATACATCTTCCCTTAGAGTAATGAGTAATGAGTAATGAGTAATGAGTAATGAGTAATGCGTAATGAGTAATGAGTAATGAGTAATGAGTAATGAGTAATGCGTAATGCGTAATGAGTAATGAGTAATGAGTAATGAGTAATGAGTAATACGTTTCCCGAGTGGCGCAGCGGTCTAAGGCACTGCATCTCAGTGTTAGAGGATTCACTACAGACCCTGGTTTGATTCCAGGCTGTATCACAACCGGACGTGGTTGGGAGTCCCTTAGGGCGGCGAACAATTGACCCAGCGTCGTCCGGGTTTGGCCGAGGTAGGCCGTCATTGTAGATAAGAATTTGTTCTTCACTGACTTGCCTAGTTAAATAAAAAATGTAATACATGTAAATCACTGTGATTGACAGGTGAGAGGAGGTTAAGTACACAGGTTGTTATCTGAAACATTCACTATATTTGAATATGAACGGAAATATGTGTGTGTGTTTGGAATTTTTTTCTTTCAATATGTGACTTTTGCCAAAACAAGTTTCTCTTCCGGTGTTTGTGTGTATGTGTGTGTGTGTGTGTGTGTTTTGTGTGGGTGGGTGCATGCGTGTTTGTATGTCCTAGGTGTATTAGTGTAATTCAGCGCTGCTAGGCTTTAGAGATAGAGTGTGGATCAGATGGAGAAAGATGGAGAGAGATGGAGAGAGTGTGGATCAGAGGGAGAGAGATGGAGAGAGTGTGGATCAGATGGAGAGAGATGGAGAGAGTGTGGATCAGAGGGAGGGAGATGGAGAGAGTGTGGATCAGAGGGAGAGAGATGGAGAGAGATGGAGAAAGAAGGAGAGAGATGGAGAGAGATGGAGAGAGTGTGGATCAGATGGAGAGAGATGGAGAGAGTGTGGATCAGATGGAGAGAGATGGAGAGAGTGTGGATCAGAGGGAGAGAGATGGAGAGAGTGTGGATCAGAGGGAGAGAGATGGAGAGAGATGGAGAGAGTATGGATCAGATGGAGAGAGATGGAGAGAGATGTAGAGAGTATGGATCAGATGGAAAGAGATGGAGAGAGTGTGGATCAGATGGAGAGAGATGGAGAGAGATGGAGAGAGATGTAGAGAGTATGGATCAGATGGAAAGAGATGGAGAGAGTGTGGATCAGAGGGAGAGAGATGGAGAGAGATGGAGAGAGTGTGTCAGCAGACAGAAACATTTAAATAGCTGTGCTGTGTGGTAACCTTCTGAATCTCCCATCTCCATCTCGTTATTAAATGATTCCCTAATTGGTCACGCAACAAAGATAGCTGATGACAATACAATTTCTTGCTGTTAATTGGGCATTTCACGTGCAGTTTGTGCTACACCTGTATGTGTGTGTGTGTGTGTGTGTGTGTGTGTGTGTGTGTGTGTGTGTGTGTGTGTGTGTGTGTGTGTGTGTGTGTGTGTGTGTGTGTGTGTGTGTGTGTGTGTGTGTGTGTGTGTGTGTGTGTGTGTGTGTGTGTGTAATGAGAATGGGACATTAGCAAGGGCCTCTGGCAGACTCCGCTATAATCAGTTATACTCATTCGAGAAACGATGGAGAGCGAGAGAAGGAGAGAGGGAGGGAGAGAGAGAAGGAGAGAGAGTAGGAGAGAGCGAGAGAGAGGGAGAGAGAGGGAGAGACAGAGAGAGAGTGAGAGAGAGGGAGAGACAGAGAGAGAGGGAGAGACAGAGAGAGAGTGAGAGAGAGGGAGAGACAGAGAGAGAGTGAGAGACAGAGAGAGAGAGAGAGGGAGAGACAGAGGGAGAAAGAGAGAGAGGGAGAGAGAGAGAGAAAGAGAGAGAGAGAGCAGTGTATAATCCTCAACTGTTTTTTGTGCCTTATTTGCCGTGTAAGTGGTCTTGATTCAATAATGTTTCGTCACCTCTTTTTCCTTCCCCCATCCATTCCTCTTTTAGAAGTGCCACCAGTGGTGTGTTGAGCTAAAATAGCTCCCCCATTGTCCAGCGCGGGGTTGAATAGTCAGGCTCATTGTGTGTGGATGTGAAGTGGGGACTGAACAGGCCGTAAAGAGGCTCTATAGCAGCGAAGGGTCGCACAAAGGTGAACCCCTAGCCACTTAGGACCAGTCTTATTGCTCTCACTTTCTCTCTCTCTCTCTCTCACTTTCTCTCTCTCTCTCTCTCTCTCTCTCTCTCTCTCTCTCTCTCTCTCTCTCTCTCTCTCTCTCTCTCTCTCTCTCTCTCTCTCTCTCTCTCTCTCTCTCTCTCTCCCTCTCTCTCTCTCACTTACTCTCTCTCTCTCTCTCTCTCACTTTCTCTCTCTCTCTCTCTCTCTCACTTTCTCTCTCTCTCTCTCTCTCTCTCTCTCTCTCTCTCTCTCTCTCTCTCTCTCTCTCTCTCTCTCTCCACCATCACAGTCGGGGCGTCTGGTGTGCAGAACAGAGCCCCGCCATTCTTTCACTCTGCTCACACTCCCTCCTCCCCTCCGTCCTCCCCTCTCTCTCCTCCCCTCCCTCCCACTCTCCCTCCTCCCCTCCCCTCCCTCCTTCCCTTTGTTCCCCTGGATAGTATTGTGAGGCGCTTGTCCTTTGTTCCAGGGCTGTGGTACATCTGGTCGAAGATAGGGCGAGGACCGGGACACAATGCTACTGGGGAAAGTTGTGCTGTTGTTTTTGTCTGCATTAGGAAAAGGCTAAGCAGTTTCCACAACTTAAATACCAAGTGATAAGAAAGGTGAGAGAAAGAGACAGATAGAGAGAGAGAGGAGGAGAGGGAGAGAGGGAGAGACAGAGACAGAGAGAAAGAGATAGAGAGAGACAGAGAGAGAGAGAGATAAAGAGAGAGAGAGCGAGAGATTCCAAATGAGAGGTCAGTAGTGAGCGAGCCATGGCCCTGATCTGACCCCGGTCTGCTATGGAGGGCCTGAGAGGAGGAGAAGGCAATAAAAGGAATGCCTAGGCCCCTCTATCCACCCCTCCACTCCTCCTCCTCCACTCCCCCCATCTCTCCCCCAGCAAAGCAGTGCAGGGAGGGCAGGCAGAGGGAGGGAGGCAGTCGGTGATAAAACTCCAGACATTCCCTCATTTGATGGTGCACTGCCATGTCAGTACATTCTATTACATGCCTCTCTCATTTCTCTCTCTGTCCCTCTTTTTTTCTGGAGGGATGGTGATGAAGGGTAGAAGACAGGATATTAGAGATGAACGGAGAGAGGGAAGACAGGATATTAGAGATGAAGGGAGAGAGGGAAGACAGGATATTAGAGATGAACTGAGAGAGGGAGAGACAAGATATTAGAGATGAACGGAGAGAGGGAAGACAGGATATTAGAGATGAACGGAGAGAGGGAAGACAGGATATTAGAGATGAACGGAGAGAGGGAGAGACAAGATATTAGAGATGAACGGAGAGAGGGAGAGACAGGATATTAGAGATGAACGGAGAGAGGGAAGACAGGATATTAGAGATGAACGGAGAGGGAAGATAGGATATTAGAGATGAACGGAGAGAGCGAAGACAGGATATTAGAGATGAACGGAGAGAGGGAGAGACAGGATATTAGAGATGAACGGAGAGAGGGAAGACAGGATATTAGAGATGAATGGAGAGAGGGAAGATAGGATATTAGAGATGAACGGAGAGAGGGAGAGACAGGATATTAGAGATGAACAGAGAGAGGGAAGACAGAAGAGGATTAATAATTAATCATTTGGAGAGACAGAGCAATGAAGAGATAGAAAACTAGAGGAGGCCATTCTGTCATCAGGAAAAAGGGAAATGCCCTCATGAGCATCCCTTTGTCTTTTTTCATTTTCTCTCTCTCTCCTTCCTTGGGAGTTTCCCACCACTACCACTCTGTAGTCACCTCTATCCCCCCACCACTACCACTCTGCAGTCACCTCTATCCCCCACCACTACCACTCTGTAGTCACCTCTATCCCCCCACCACTACCACTCTGTAGTCACCTCTATCCCCCCACCACTACCACTCTGTAGTCACCTCTATCCCCCCACCACTACCACTCTGTAGTCACCTCTATCCCCCCACCACTACCACTCTGTAGTCACCTCTAACCCCCACCACTACCACTCTGTAGTCACCTCTATCCCCCCACCACTACCACTCTGTAGTCACCTCTATCCCCCCACCACTACCACTCTGTAGTCACCTCTATCCCCCACCACTACCACTCTGTAGTCACCTCTATCCCCCACCACTACCACTCTGTAGTCACCTCTATCCCCCACCACTACCACTCTGTAGTCACCTCTATCCCCCATCACTACCACTCTGTAGTCACCTCTATCCCTCACCACTACCACTCTGTAGTCACCTCTATCCCCCACCACTACCACTCTGTAGTCACCTCTATCCCCCCACCACTACCACTCTGTAGTCACCTCTATCCCCCCACCACTACCACTCTGTAGTCACCTCTAACCCCCACCACTACCACTCTGTAGTCACCTCTATCCCCCCACCACTACCACTCTGTAGTCACCTCTATCCCCCACCACTACCACTCTGTAGTCACCTCTATCCCCCACCACTACCACTCTGTAGTCACCTCTATCCCCCACCACTACCACTCTGTAGTCACCTCTATCCCCCACCACTACCACTCTGTAGTCACCTCTATCCCCCATCACTACCACTCTGTAGTCACCTCTATCCCCCACCACTACCACTCTGTAGTCACCTCTATCCCCCCACCACTACCACTCTGTAGTCACCTCTATCCCCCACCACTACCACTCTGTAGTCACCTCTATCCCCCACCACTACCACTCTGTAGTCACCTCTATCCCCCACCACTACCACTCTGTAGTCACCTCTATCCCCCACCACTACCACTCTGTAGTCACCTCTATCCCCCCACCACTACCACTCTGTAGTCACCTCTATCCCCCCACCACTACCACTCTGTAGTCACCTCTATCCCCCCACCACTACCACTCTGTAGTCACCTCTATCCCCCCACCACTACCACTCTGTAGTCACCTCTATCCCCCACCACTACCACTCTGTAGTCACCTCTATCCCCCACCACTACCACTCTGTAGTCACCTCTATCCCTCACCACTACCACTCTGTAGTCACCTCTATCCCCCCACCACTACCACTCTGTAGTCACCTCTATCCCCCCACCACTACCACTCTGTAGTCACCTCTATCCCCCCACCACTACCACTCTGTAGTCACCTCTATCCCCCCACCACTACCACTCTGTAGTCACCTCTATCCCCCCACCACTACCACTCTGTAGTCACCTCTATCCCCCCACCACTACCACTCTGTAGTCACCTCTATCCCCCCACCACTACCACTCTGTAGTCACCTCTATCCCCCACCACTACCACTCTGTAGTCACCTCTATCCCCCCACCACTACCACTCTGTAGTCACCTCTATCCCCCCACCACTACCACTCTGTAGTCACCTCTATCCCCCACCACTACCACTCTGTAGTCACCTCTATCCCCCACCACTACCACTCTGTAGTCACCTCTATCCCCCACCACTACCACTCTGTAGTCACCTCTATCCCCCACCACTACCACTCTGTAGTCACCTCTATCCCCCATCACTACCACTCTGTAGTCACCTCTATCCCCCCACCACTACCACTCTGTAGTCACCTCTATCCCCCCACCACTACCACTCTGTAGTCACCTCTATCCCCCACCACTACCACTCTGTAGTCACCTCTATCCCCCACCACTACCACTCTGTAGTCACCTCTATCCCCCACCACTACCACTCTGTAGTCACCTCTATCCCTCACCACTACCACTCTGTAGTCACCTCTATCCCCCCACCACTACCACTCTGTAGTCACCTCTATCCCTCACCACTACCACTCTGTAGTCACCTCTATCCCCCACCACTACCACTCTGTAGTCACCTCTATCCCCCCACCACTACCACTCTGTAGTCACCTCTATCCCCCCACCACTACCACTCTGTAGTCACCTCTATCCCCCCACCACTACCACTCTGTAGTCACCTCTATCCCCCCACCACTACCACTCTGTAGTCACCTCTATCCCCCACCACTACCACTCTGTAGTCACCTCTATCCCCCCACCACTACCACTCTGTAGTCATCTCTATCCCCCACCACTACCACTCTGTAGTCACCTCTATCCCCCCACCACTACCACTCTGTAGTCATCTCTATCCCCCACCACTACCACTCTGTAGTCACCTCTATCTCTTGCTAAGTTCTTTTTTCATTGTGAAAAGAAAAATATTACTATGGCTGTTGTTTCCTTAAAACTGGGGATGAAATGGAAGTGTCCAGTGGTGCCAACAGCAGGGGCACATAAATCAAGTTACAACCCCCATGATCCTTCACTCCTAAAGGTCAGCATAGGTCACTGGGTCAGTTGACAAGGGTTTAGGCTGAGCTGAGCAAGGCCAGGGTGGTATGTGTGTGTGTGTGTGTGTGTGTGTGTGTGTGTGTGTGTGTGTGTGTGTGTGTGTGTGTGTGTGTGTGTGTGTGTGTGTGTGTGTGTGTGTGTGTGTGTGTGTGTGTGTGTGTGTGTGTGTGTGTGAGAGAGAGAGCAAGAGCAAGAGCAGATTGACCATGTGCTTTATGGGGGTCACAGGGTGAGTGGGTTGGGTTAAAGAAGCTATATATACCACGTACACTGCTGTAACGAACACACATACACACACAATGATTCTTAGACATTCTCTACCTTATGCTGTACTGTCAGGGTTAGGATGTAGTGTCAGGGTTAGGATGTAGTGTCAGGGTTAGGATGTACTGTCAGGGTTAGGATGTACTGTCAGGGTTAGGGTTAGGATGTACTGTCAGGGTTAGGATGTACTGTCAGGGTTAGGATGTACTGTCAGGGTTAGGATGTACTGTCAGGGTTAGGATGTAGTGTCAGGGTTAGGATGTAGTGTCAGGGTTAGGATGTACTGTCAGGGTTAGGATGTACTGTCAGGGTTAGGATGTACTGTCAGGGTTAGGATGTACTGTCAGGGTTAGGATGTAATGTCAGGGTTAGGCTGTACTGTCAGGGTTAGGGTTAGGATGTACTGTCAGGGTTAGGATGTAGTGTCAGGGTTAGGATGTAGTGTCAGGGTTAGGATTTACTGTCAGGGTTAGGATGTACTGTCAGGGTTAGGATGTACTGTCAGGGTTAGGATGTACTGTCAGGGTTAGGGTTAGGATGTACTGTCAGGGTTAGGATGTAGTGTCAGGGTTAGGATGTAGTGTCAGGGTTAGGATTTACTGTCAGGGTTAGGATGTACTGTCAGGGTTAGGATGTAATGTCAGGGTTAGGATGTACTGTCAGGGTTAGGATGTAGTGTCAGGGTTAGGATGTACTGTCAGGGTTAGGATGTACTGTCAGGGTTAGGATGTACTGTCAGGGTTAGGATGTACTGTCAGGATTAGGATGTAGTGTCAGGGTTAGGATGTACTGTCAGGGTTAGGATGTACTGTCAGGGTTAGGATGTACTGTCAGGGTTAGGATGTACTGTCAGGGTTAGGATGTACTGTCAGGGTTAGGATGTAGTGTCAGGGTTAGGATGTACTGTCAGGGTTAGGATGTACTGTCAGGGTTAGGATGTAATGTCAGGGTTAGGATGTACTGTCAGGGTTAGGATGTACTGTCAGGGTTAGGATGTACTGTCAGGGTTAGGATGTAGTGTCAGGGTTAGGATGTACTGTCAGGGTTAGGATGTACTGTCAGGGTTAGGATGTACTGTCAGGGTTAGGATGTACTGTTAGGGTTAGGATGTACTGTCAGGGTTAGGATGTACTGTCAGGGTTAGGATGTACTGTCAGGGTTAGGATGTAGTGTCAGGGTTAGGATGTACTGTCAGGGTTAGGATGTACTGTCAGGGTTAGGATGTACTGTCAGGGTTAGGATGTACTGTCAGGGTTAGGATGTACTGTCAGGGTTAGGGTTAGGATGTACTGTCAGGGTTAGGATGTACTGTCAGGGTTAGGATGTACTGTCAGGGTTAGGATGTACTGTCAGGGTTAGGATGTACTGTCAGGGTTAGGATGTACTGTCAGGGTTAGGATGTACTGTCAGGGTTAGGATGAACTGTCAGGGTTAGGATGTACTGTCAGGGTTAGGCTGTACAGTCAGGGTCAGGGTTAGGATGTACTGTCAGGGTTAGGTTCAGGGTCAGGGTTAGGATGTACTGTCAGGGTTAGGATGTACTGTCAGGGTTAGGATGTACTGTCAGGGTTAGGATGTACTGTCATGGTTAGGATGTACTGTCAGGGTTAGGATGTACTTTCAGGGTTAGGATGTACTGTCAGGGTTAGGCTGTACAGTCAGGGTCAGGGTTAGGATGTACTGTCAGGGTTAGGATGTACTGTCATGGTTAGGATGTACTGTCAGGGTTAGGATGTACTGTCAGGGTTAGGATGTACTGTCAGGGTTAGGCTGTACAGTCAGGGTCAGGGTTAGGATGTACTGTCAGGGTTAGGATGTACTGTCATGGTTAGGATGTACTGTCAGGGTTAGGATGTACTGTCAGGGTTAGGATGTACTGTCAGGGTTAGGATGTACTGTCAGGGTTAGGATGTACTGTCAGGGTTAGGATGTAATGTCAGGGTTAGGATGTACTGTCAGGGTTAGGATGTAGTGTCAGGGTTAGGATGTACTGTTAGGGTTAGGATGTACTGTCAGGGTTAGGATGTACTGTCAGGGTTAGGATGTACTGTCAGGGTTAGGATGTACTGTCAGGGTTAGGATGTACTGTCAGGGTTAGGATGTACTGTCAGGGTTAGGATGTACTGTCAGGGTTAGGATGTACTGTCAGGGTTAGGATGTACTGTTAGGGTTAGGATGTACTGTCAGGGTTAGGCTGTACTGTCAGGGTTAGGATGTAATGTCAGGGTTAGGATGTAGTGTCAGGGTTAGGATGTACTGTCAGGGTTAGGATGTACTGTCAGGGTTAGGATGTACTGTCATGGTTAGGATGTACTGTCAGGGTTAGGATGTACTGTCAGGGTTAGGATGTACTGTCAGGGTTAGGATGTACTGTCAGGGTTAGGATGTACTGTCAGGGTTAGGATGTACTGTCAGGGTTAGGATGTACTGTCAGGGTTAGGATGTAGTGTCAGGGTTAGGATGTACTGTCAGGGTTAGGGTGTACTGTCAGGGTTAGGCTGTACTGTCAGGGTTAGGATGTACTGTCAGGGTTACTATGTACTGTCAGGGTTAGGATGTACTGTCAGGGTTAGGATGTAGTGTCAGGGTTAGGATGTACTGTCAGGGTTAGGATGTACTGTCAGGGTTAGGATGTACTGTCAGGGTTAGGGTTAGGATGTACTGTCAGGGTTAGGATGTACTGTCAGGGTTAGGATGTACTGTCAGGATTAGGATGTACTGTCAGGGTTAGGGTGTACTGTCAGGGTTAGGATGTACTGTCAGGGTTAGGATGTACTGTCAGGGTTAGGATGTACTGTCAGGGTTAGGGTGTACTGTCAGGGTTAGGATGTACTGTCAGGGTTAGGATGTACTGTCAGGGTTAGGATGTACTGTCAGGGTTAGGATGTACTGTCAGGGTTAGGGTGTACTGTCAGGGTTAGGATGTACTGTCAGGGTTAGGATGTACTGTCAGGGTTAGGATGTACTGTCAGGGTTAGGATGTACTGTCAGGGTTAGGATGTACTGTCAGGGTTAGGATGTACTGTTAGGGTTAGGATGTACTGTCAGGGTTAGGCTGTACAGTCAGGGTCAGGGTTAGGATGTACTGTCAGGGTTAGGATGTACTGTCAGGGTTAGGATGTACTGTCAGGGTTAGGATGTAATGTCAGGGTTAGGATGTACTGTCAGGGTTAGGATGTACTGTCAGGGTTAGGATGTACTGTCAGGGTTAGGATGTACTGTCAGGGTTAGGATGTACTGTCAGGGTTAGGCTGTACAGTCAGGGTCAGGGTTAGGATGTACTGTCAGGGTTAGGATGTACTGTCAGGGTTAGGATGTACTGTCAGGGTTAGGATGTACTGTCAGGGTTAGGATGTACTGTCATGGTTAGGATGTACTGTCAGGGTTAGGATGTACTGTCAGGGTTAGGATGTACTGTCAGGGTTAGGATGTACTGTCATGGTTAGGATGTACTGTCAGGGTTAGGATGTACTGTCAGGGTTAGGGTTAGGATGTACTGTCAGGGTTAGGATGTACTGTCAGGGTTAGGATGTACTGTCAGGGTTAGGATGTACTGTCATGGTTAGGATGTACTGTCAGGGTTAGGATGTACTGTCAGGGTTAGGGTGTACTGTCAGGGTTAGGCTGTAGTGTCAGGGTTAGGATGTACTGTCAGGGTTAGGATGTACTGTCAGGGTTAGGATGTACTGTCAGGGTTAGGTTCAGGGTCAGGGTTAGGATGTACTGTCAGGGTTAGGATGTACTGTCAGGGTTAGGATGTAATGTCAGGGTTAGGATGTACTGTCAGGGTTAGGATGTACTGTCAGGGTTAGGATGTACTGTCAGGGTTAGGATGTACTGTCAGGGTTAGGATGTAGTGTCAGGGTTAGGATGTACTGTCAGGGTTAGGATGTACTGTCAGGGTTAGGATGTACTGTCAGGGTCAGGGTTAGGATGTACTGTCAGGGTTAGGATGTACTGTCAGGGTTAGGATGTACTGTCAGGGTCAGGGTTAGGATGTACTGTCAGGGTTAGGATGTACTGTCAGGGTTAGGATGTACTGTCAGGGTCAGGGTTAGGATGTACTGTCAGGGTTAGGATGTACTGTCAGGGTTAGGATGTAATGTCAGGGTTAGGATGTACTGTCAGGGTTAGGATGTACTGTCAGGGTTAGGATGTACTGTCAGGGTTAGGATGTACTGTCAGGGTTAGGATGTACTGTCAGGGTTAGGCTGTACTGTCAGGGTTTGGATGTAATGTCAGGGTTAGGATGTACTGTCAGGGTTAGGATGTACTGTCAGGGTTAGGATGTACTGTCAGGGTTTGGATGTAATGTCAGGGTTAGGATGTACTGTCAGGGTTAGGATGTACTGTCAGGGTTAGGGTTAGGATGTACTGTCAGGGTTAGGATGTACTGTCAGGGTTAGGATGTACTGTCAGGGTTAGGATGTAGTGTCAGGGTTAGGATGTACTGTCAGGGTTAGGATGTACTGTCAGGGTTAGGGTGTACTGTCAGGGTTAGGGTGTACTGTCAGGGTTAGGATGTACTGTCAGGGTTAGGATGTACTGTCAGGGTTAGGATGTACTGTCAGGGTTAGGATGTACTGTCAGGGTTAGGATGTACTGTCAGGGTTAGGCTGTACTGTCAGGGTTAGGATGTACTGTCAGGGTTAGGATGTACTGTCAGGGTTAGGATGTACTGTCAGGGTTAGGATGTACTGTCAGGGTTAGGATGTACTGTCAGGGTTTGGATGTACTGTCAGGGTTTGGATGTACTGTCAGGGTTAGGATGTACTGTCAGGGTTAGGATGTACTGTCAGGGTTAGGGTGTACTGTCAGGGTTAGGATGTACTGTCAGGGTTAGGATGTACTGTCAGGGTTAGGATGTACTGTCAGGGTTAGGATGTACTGTCAGGGTTAGGATGTACTGTCAGGGTTAGGATGTACGGCCAGGGTTAGGATTTACTGTCAGGGTTAAGATGTACTGTTAGGGTTAGGATGTACTGTCAGGGTTAGGCTGTACTGTCAGGGTTAGGGTTAGGATGTACTGTCAGGGTTAGGATGTACTTTCAGGGTTAGGCTGTACTGTCAGGGTTAGGATGTACTGTCAGGGTTAGGATGTACTGTCAGGGTTAGGCTGTACTGTCAGGGTTAGGTTTAGGGTCAGGGTTAGGATGTACTGTCAGGGTTAGGATGTACTGTCAGGGTTAGGATGTACTGTCAGGGTTAGGATGTACTGTCAGGGTTAGGATGTACTGTCAGGGTTAGGATGTACTGTCAGGGTTACTATGTACTGTCAGGGTTAGGATGTACTGTCAGGGTTAGGATGTACTGTCAGGGTCAGGGTTAGGATGTACTGTCAGGGTCAGGGTTAGGATGTAGTGTCAGGGTCAGGGTTAGGATGTAGTGTCAGGGTTAGGATGTACTGTCAGGGTTAGGATGTACTGTCAGGGTTAGGATGTACTGTCAGGGTTAGGATGTACTGTCAGGGTTAGGATGTACTGTCAGGGTCAGGGTTAGGATTTACTGTCAGGGTTAGGATGTACTGTCAGGGTTAGGATGTACTGTCAGGGTTAGGATGTACTGTCAGGGTTAGGATGTACTGTCAGGGTTAGGATGTACTGTCAGGGTTAGGATGGACTGTCAGGGTTAGGATGTACTGTCAGGGTTAGGATGTACTGTCAGGGTTAGGATGTACTGTCAGGGTTAGGATGTACTGTCAGGGTTAGGATGTACTGTCAGGGTTAGGATGTACTGTCAGGGTCAGGGTTAGGATTTACTGTCAGGGTTAGGGTGTACTGTCAGGGTTAGGATGTACTGTTAGGGTTAGGATGTACTGTCAGGGTTACTATGTACTGTCAGGAATAAAAGCACGTTACTACCCAATGACAAGGTAGCATTCTTCTGATTCTTTGCCAACTGTGTTCAAAAGTCAGGACTCAACTCGTGAGTTGATCTCAGCATTAGACTCCCAACTCGTGAGTTGATCTCAGCATTAGACTCCCAACTCGTGAGTTGATCTCAGCATTAGACTCCCAACTCGTGAGTTGATCTCAGCATTAGACTCCCAACTCGTGAGTTGATCTCAGCATTAGACTCCCAACTCGTGAGTTGATCTCAGCATTAGACTCCCAACTCGTGAGTTGATCTCAGCATTAGACTCCCAACTCGTGAGTTGATCTCAGCATTAGACTCCCAACTCGTGAGTTGATCTCAGCATTAGATGGAACATCTCTTTCAGACAGGAGAGAAATGCATTAACATGTTCCCAACACGCTGTGAATCCCTCTCATAAAAGCTTCAGGGTTTTTTCCCCCTGTGTGACGGTGTAAATTCCTCTCATAAAGGCTTCAGTGTTTCTGTGTGACGCTGTGTGTATACAAGTGTAGGATTTTAATTTGACCTATTTTTTTCACAGCAAAATAACACTGTAGAAACAGGACGTTTTATCCATAATGTTGCTTGATCGTTGGTTAGGCTATTAGCTGGCTAAAAGCAGGCTACATGAACAGTGCAGTACTGTTAATATGACTGAGTGTTAGCGTGGTTTTGTGTGAATTTATGTAAATGTGTGTAAATCTCAAAGCTCATCTGCATTTCCTGCGGTGCTGGAAAATTATCTGCAACAAAAGAGTGATCAAATTAAGATCCTACATTGGTACATTTAAAAGTGCCACAAATTTGTACAAGCCGTAATGTTTTGTTAGTCAGAGGACACATTCTTGGTTGTCAAGGTATGATTTTACCATGACACTCCCATGCTCTTCCTAGGCTTGTTCATCCCTCTCCAACTGTCATGGCTAGCTGATATAATCTGAGGAGAAGGTGTCATGGCTAGTTGATATAATCTGAGGAGAGACTGTCATGTCTAGATGATATAATCTGAGGAGAGGCTGTCATGGCTAGCTGATATAATCTGAGGAGAGACTGTCATGTCTAGTTGATATAATCTGAGGAGAGGCTGTCATGGCTAGCTGATATAATCTGAGGAGAGACTGTCATGTCTAGTTGATATAATCTGAGGAGAGGCTGTCATGGCTAGTTGATATAATCTGAGGAGAGGCTATCATGGCTAGCTGATATAATCTGAGGAGAGGCTGTCATGGCTAGCTGATATAATCTGAGGAGAGGCTGTCATGGCTAGTTGATATAATCTGAGGAGAGGCTGTCATGGCTAGCTGATATAATCTGAGGAGAGACTGTCATGGCTAGCTGATATAATCTGAGGAGAGGCTGTCATGGCTAGCTGATATAATCTGAGGAGAGGCTGTCATGGCTAGCTGATATAATCTGAGGAGAGGCTGTCATGGCTAGCTGATATAATCTGAGGAGAGGCTGTCATGGCTAGTTCATATAATTTGAGGAGAGGCTGTCATTGCTAGCTGATATAATCTGAGGAGAGGCTGTCATGGCTAGTTGATATAATCTGAGGAGAGGCTGTCATGGCTATCTGATATAATCTGAGGAGAGGCTGTCATGGCTAGCTGATATAATCTGAGGAGAGGCTGTCATGGCTAGCTGATATAATCTGAGGAGAGGCTGTCATGGCTAGCTGATATAATCTGAGGAGAGGCTGTCATGGCTAGTTGATATAATCTGAGGAGAGGCTGTCATGGCTAGCTGATATAATCTGAGGAGAGGCTGTCATGGCTAGCTGATATAATCTGAGGAGAGGCTGTCATGGCTAGCTGATATAATCTGAGGAGAGGCTGTCATGGCTAGCTGATATAATCTGAGGAGAGGCTATCATGGCTATCTGATATAATCTGAGGAGAGGCTGTCATGGCTAGCTGATATAATCTGAGGAGAGGCTGTCATGGCTATCTGATATAATCTGAGGAGAGGCTGGTTTTGTAGCAGTGTATTTTTTTGTAGCTGTATATCAAACTTTTAAATGTAGATTGTTACTATTTTTCTTTGTGATGATTGAGACCTGTCTAATTTTGGATCTTTCTTCAAAATATTCTAACCATGTTTCTCTCTTTCTCTCCTTCTCCCTCTCTCCTTCTCTCCCCTCTCCTTCTCCCTCTCTCCCCTCTCCCCCCCTCTCTCTCCTTCCCTCCACTATCCTTCTCCCTCTTTCCTTCCCTCCCCTCTCCTTCTCCCTCTCTCCTTCCCTCCCCTCTCCCCCTCCCTCCCTCTCTCCTTCCCTCCCCTCTCCTTCTCCCTCTCTCCTTCCCTCCCCTCTCCCCCTCCCTCTCTCCTTCCCTCCCCTCTCCTCCCTCTCTCCTTCCCTCCCCTCTCCCCCTCTCTATCTCTCCTTGTGTCCTACAGGTTCATCAATGCCAGAAGGAGAATAGTTCAGCCCATGATCGACCAGTCTAACCGTGCAGGCAAGTCTCCCATAGTTACTGTGTTCAAGTCTCGCAGGCGAAAGGCCTCCACAAGCCATGCACCCTGTCCCTGTCCTGGAGCTTCCTCGGCCGGTAAATACTGGACCTCCCCACCCCCCCTAAAACAAACCCATCGCGGTGTCAATAAGGAGTGACTGACCACATACTAAAACAAGCCTTTAGACAGTCATCCTAAAATAACTTTCTTGAATTGAGTTGAGTTGAAGCTCAGCACTAATACAGTAACTCTGACATGTTGCTTTGGGTTATGCGTCCTAATTCATGACAAGAACCATTTCATGATGTAAAACTATTAAAACATTATTCAATAATAATGATTGGTTAATAATAATAATAATAAATATTGGGTTAATATTCATGAAGAATGGGTAGTTGTCTGTTGTTGTTTTAAACAACCCTAGCTGTGTCCTCAACAAAGTTTGTCCAAAAAAACGCACCCCTTCCCCCCCAAAATGTAAAAACTAATAGGACAGAACATTTTTTTAAAAACCAAACCCCCAAACTCCAACCAAACCAAAACACAGAGGCATTGACAGATTTCAGTTTTTTGGGAGGTGACTTTTGTTTGGGTTCCCAGCTCCAGCTATCCCCCTCTCGTTACCCCCCAGGCCCCCGCCCCCCTCTCGTTACCCCCCCGCCCCCCGCCCCCTACCCCCCAAACCTCTCCTTCTTGCGGCTGCTGTGAGTGAGTGTTGGGTCCCTGGTGCATGGCTTGGGTTGGACTGCTGTAAAGTTTATTACCTGTAATAGGGGTCAGAGGTCAGGGTGGCATTAGGGGCTCAGTAAAGTTCAAAGACATTCACTGGGTCTGAGCTCTTGTTTTTGCTTGACTGACCCCCAAACAGCCTGTATCAGAGGTAAGTGGATTTCTATGGGAGAGCAGGACAAGGGGACAGAAAACGGGTCAGTCTCCAGTTACCTGTTTAGCTCATCTACCATGTGCTGCTTGCTGCCTTTTCTAGCCCCATGTCTCTGACAAAGCATTGTGTTGAGCTTTGCTAAATATCTTTTTTATTGAAATATTTATATTTAAACACATTTATACACATATTTATATGAAGCTATTATTACAATATTTTCTAGTTATTAAATAAATATATTATTTTTCTTATTTCCTCAATGCTTTTCAGTGATCTTGTTCAAAGAGTTGTTGAAAGATTCCTTCCAATATGTAGATCCGCTGACCTGAGAAATGTACATTAGGTTCCTTTTCTATTTTAGTTTAATTAATACTCTTTATAAAGGTAGAATCAGCTTGATTAGAACAGATGTGGGCTCAGCTCTGGTGCTATTATTTGGCGTAATCCTTATAGTGCTGCGTTTCTGAGAGGCTGCTGGGTAAAGGGAGAAAGGCAAGGCAGTACCATCCCAGGCCCTAATGCACCCAACAGACCAACAGATGATTTCAGCCACAGCCACTGAGTCTTAATTAAAAGCACTAATTGACCAATGCCCCCCCCCCTCCCCCCGCCCCCCACAGTAAATCAAGGAGCCCCCTACACCCCAGATGGACAACCCATGGGGGGCTTCGTGATGGACGGGCAGCAGCACATGGGAATCAGACCACCTGGTAAGACCCTCCCTCGGCGTGTCTGTCTGTCTGTCTGTCGCTCTCTTTCGTCTTACTTTCCTTTGTCTGTCTTTTCATTCTGTCTCTCTCTCCCTCCTCTCTCCCTCTCTCCCTCTCTCTCTCTCTCTCTCTCTCTCTCTCTCTCTCTCTCTCCCTCCTCTCTCCCTCTTTCTCTCTCTCTCTCTCTCTCCCTTCTCTGTCTCATTCTGTCTCTCCGTCTCTCTCTCTCGCTCTCGCTCTCTTTCTCTCTCCCTCCTCTTCTCTGTCTCTCTCTCTCTCTCTCTCGTCTGTTCTATGTTTTCGTCTGGTCTGGTCTGCCATACATATACCTGCCTTCCCACAAGTCCTTGGTGTAGGCATTTCCCAGGGTGTCCTAAAAACACAAACACCACCACTTACAGTAGCACAGGTGAAGTTCCTCACATAGCAACTCCTCTGTCTCTCCTTCCTTCTCAGTCTTTCTCTGTCTCACGCCATTGGGCCTAGTCACAAGATTCTGCCCTTAAGCCTCTCTCTCTCTCTCTCTCTCTCTCTCTCTCTCTCTCTCTCTCTCTCTCTCTCTCTCTCTCTCTCTCTCTCTCTCTCTCTCTCTCTCTCTCTCTCTCTCTCTCTCTCTCTCTCTCACTCTGTCTCTCCTTCATTCTCAGTCTTTCTCTGTCTCACGTCATTGGGACTAGTCACAAGATTCTGCCCTTAAGCCTCTCTCTCTCTCTCTCTCTCTCTCTCTCTCTCTCTCTCTCTCTCTCTCCATCTCTCTCTCTCCCCATCTCTCTCTCTCTCTCCATCTCTCTCCTGTTCCTCTGTACACTGTGCTGGTCTCTAGTCCTACCTCATCCGCCTCTTTGGCTCTTTGGCCTCTTCCTGTCACCTATAGTGGCGCTAGACCAAAGGTCTCCTTTCATGTGGGCTGTCCTATAGACAGGTTGGCTGACTACATCAGCGCGCGCGTCGATGTGACCGGGAAGGCGTGCGTTGCCATGGTTCTGAACGGTCAGATAGATAGCAACAATGACAAGAAGCTGCCATGTGGGGAACCGTAGGAGGTTTCAGCTCCTTCTGTCTTGTTCTTGATACCATGTCTTTGTTGTGAGGTGTTTTTGGACTGATGTCATGGCTATGCTAATATGGCTTAATAGTAGAGCCTGACCAAAGCTCTCCTTTCATTTGGTGTGTTGATGTGTTTGATAGAAATCATTTTCTCTGTCCCATCCTGCACTGGTCAGACTGAGCTTTCCATCCCAACAACCTCGTTGTTCTTGTTCCCTGTCCAATAGGAGCGATGAGTGGCATGGGGATGAACATGGGCATGGAAGGACAGTGGCACTACATGTAGTCTTTCACCTGTCAATCAATCGCTCATCATATGGGGAAGTAAGTACAAACACAGTCTTACCATTTAATTATAGGTGGACATTGGTCGACTTGTTCTGAGGCAATTGTTTTTTTAGTTTTGCCAGATAATGTTCTGTCTCATAGTTGGCTCCATACTTCATCAGTATTGAGATTCATTCTTCCTGGTTGCCTCTGTCCTTTCATCCCTCCCCCCATCGCCCCTCCCTCCCTCCTTCCCTCCATCCCCCCTCCTTCCCCCTGTCCCTCCCTCCCCCATCCCTCCCCCTTATCTTTCTCTCTCCCCACTCTCTTTCTCCCCCCCCCTCCCTCCCTCTCTCCCCCCCCTCCTTCCCTCTCTCCCCCTGTCCCTCCTTCCCCCTGTCCCTCCCACCCTCCCCCATCACCCCCTATCTTTCTCCCTCCCCCTCTCTTTCTCCCTCCCTCCCCCCTCTATCCCTCTCTCCCCCTGTCCCTCCCTCCCTCCTTCCCCCTGTCCCTCCCTCCCCATCCCTCCCCCCTATCTTTCTCCCTCCCCCCTCCATCCCTCTCTCCCCCTGTCCCTCCCTCCCTTTGTCTGGTGATAGGTCTCTTTGATCTGTGGCATGTCAGGGACTGTGTGTGTGTGTGTGTGTGTGTGTGTGTGTGTGTGTGTGTGTGTGTGTGTGTGTGTGTGTGTGTGTGTGTGTGTGTGTGTGTGTGTGTGTGTGTGTGTGTGTGTGTGTGTGTGTGTGTGTGTGTGTGTGAGGCTGCTTCTGTCTTCCCCACTCCCACACAACACAGCCATCAATCACACCACTAACCAGCACACACTGTCATTTCTGCAGAGGAAAAGAAAGGGAAGGTGAATGAATGAGAGAGAGCGAGAGAGAGAGCGAGAGAGAGAGAGAGAGAGAGAGAGAGAGAGAGAGAGAGAGAGAGAGAGAGAGAGAGAGAGAGAGAGGTAACTGGAAAGTAAAGGAGGTATAGAACAAGGGGCAGGCGAGAGATGAGGTTGGGATGCTGATTGAGGGAGAGATGAGGTTGGGATTCATGGTTGAAGGACAGATGAGGTTGGGGTGCTGATTGAGGGAGAGATGAGGTTGGGGTTCATGGTTGAAGGACAGATGAGGTTGGGGTGCTGATTGAGGGAGAGATGAGGTTGGGGTTCATGGTTGAAGGACAGATGAGGTTGGGGTGCTGGTTGAGGGGGAGATGAGATGAGATGAGGTTGGGGTGCTGGTTGAGGGGGAGATGAGGTTGGGGTGCTGGTTGAGGGGGAGATGAGATGAGGTTGGGTGCTGGTTTAGGGGGAGATGACGTTGGGGTGCTGGTTGAGGGGGAGATGAGATGAGGTTGGGGTCCTGGTTGAGGGAGAGATGAGATGAGGTTGGGGTGCTGGTTGAGTGGGGAGATGAGATGAGGTTGGGTGCTGGGTTAGGGGGAGATGAGGTTGGGTGCTGGTTGAGGGAGAGATGAGGTTGGGGTGTTGGTTGAGGGGGAGATGAGGTTGGGTGCTGGTTTAGGGGGAGATGAGATGAAGTTGGGGTGCTGGTTGAGGGAGAGATGAGATGAGGTTGGGGTGCTGGTTGAGTGGGGAGATGAGATGAGGTTGGGTGCTGGGTTAGGGGGAGATGAGGTTGGGTGCTGGTTGAGGGAGAGATGAGGTTGGGGTGCTGGTTGAGGGGGAGATGAGGTTGGGTGCTGGTTTAGGGGGAGATGAGATGAAGTTGGGGTGCTGGTTGAGGGGGAGATGAGATGAAGTTGGGGTGCTGGTTGCGGGGGAGATGAGATGAAGTTGGGGTGCTGGTTGAGGGAGAGATGAGGTTGGGTGCTGGTTTAGGGGGAGATGAGATGAAGTTGGGGTGCTGGTTGAGGGGGAGATGAGATGAAGTTGGGGTGCTGGTTGAGGGAGAGATGAGGTTGGGTGCTGGTTTAGGGGGAGATGAGGTTGGGGTGCTAGTTGAGGGGGAGATGAGATGAGGTTGGGGTCCTGGTTGAGGGAGAGGTGAGATTGGGGTGCTGGTTGAGGGAGAGATGAGGTTGGGGTGCTGGTTGAGGGAGAGATGAGTTTGGGGTGCTGGTTGAGGGGGACATGAGATGAAGTTGGGGTGCTGGTTGAGGGAGAGATGAAGTTGGGGTGCTGGTTGAGGGAGAGATGAGGTTGGGGTGCTGGTTGAGGGGGAGATGAGGTTGGGGTGCTGGTTGAGCGGGAGATGAGATGAGGTTGGGGTGCTGGTTGAGCGGGAGATGAGATGAGGGTGGGGTGCTGGTTGAGGGGGAGATGAGATGAAGTTGGGGTGCTGGTTGAGGGGAGATGAGGTTGGGGTGCTGGTTGAGGGGGAGATGAGGTTGGGGTGCTGGTTGAGCGGGAGATGAGATGAGGTTGGGGTGCTGGTTGAGGGGGAGATGAGATGAGGTTGGGGTGCTGGTTGAGCGGGAGATGAGATGAGGTTGGGGTGCTGGTTGAGGGGGGAGATGAGATGAGGTTGGGGTGCTGGTTGAGCGGGAGATGAGATGAGGTTGGGGTGCTGGTTGAGGGGGAGATGAGATGAGGTTGGGGTGCTGGTTGAGGGGGAGATGAGATGAAGTTGGGGTGCTGGTTGAGGGGAGATGAGGTTGGGGTGCTGGTTGAGGGAGAGATGAGGTTGGGGTGCTGGTTGAGGGGGAGATGAGATGAGGTTGGGGTGCTGGTTGAGGGGGAGATGAGGTTGGGGTGCTGGTTGAGGGGAGATGAGGTTGGGGTGCTGGTTGAGGGAGAGATGAGGTTGGGGTGCTGGTTGAGGGGGAGATGAGATGAGGTTGGGGTGCTGGTTGAGCGGGAGATGAGATGAAGTTGGGGTGCTGGTTGAGGGGAGATGAGGTTGGGGTGCTGGTTGAGGGGAGATGAGGTTGGGGTGCTGGTTGAGGGGGAGATGAGATGAGGTTGGGGTGCTGGTTGAGCGGGAGATGAGATGAGGTTGGGGTGCTGGTTGAGGGGGAGATGAGATGAGGTTGGGGTGCTGGTTGAGGGGGAGATAAGATGAGGTTGGGGTGCTGGTTGAGGGGGGAGATGAGGTCGGGGTGCTGGTTGAGGGGGGAGATGAGGTCGGGGTGCTGGTTGTGAGGAAATGAGATACTGGTTGAGGGGGGTGGAAAAACGAGGGGGAAGGAAGGAGAGGGAGGAGGCACGTGGGACGTTACCATAGCAACAGACTGATTGGCAAAATGTAAGCAGTCGGCAGCGGTGTGAGGAAAGAGAGGGAAAGTCGTGTCTCCAAAGTGTCATGAATCTGGCTGGCTGCAGGAGTCACATGAATAAACTAACCCAACCAGCCAGACAACGCTGCTAGTAAGTCCCTGTTACTCTCCCTCTCCTGCCTCTGGCCCAGACAGAGATAGACATCCTCATAACCTGGAGTTAACAGTTCCTATTGGCCAGACAGAGATAGACATCCTCATAACCTGGAGTTAACAGTTCCTATTGGTCAGACAGAGATAGACATCCTCATAACCTGGAGTTAACAGTTCCTATTGGTCAGACAGAGATAGACATCCTCATAACCTGGAGTTAACAGTTCCTATTGGCCAGACAGAGATAGACATCCTCATAACCTGGAGTTAACAGTTCCTATTGGTCAGACAGAGATAGACATCCTCATAACCTGGAGTTAACAGTTCCTATTGGCCAGACAGAGATAGACATCCTCATAACCTGGAGTTAACAGTTCCTATTGGTCAGACAGAGATAGACATCCTCATAACCTGGAGTTAACAGTTCCTATTGGCCAGACAGAGATAGACATCCTCATAACCTGGAGTTAACAGTTCCTATTGGTCAGACAGAGATAGACATCCTCATAACCTGGAGTTAACAGTTCCTATTGGTCAGACAGAGATAGACATCCTCATAACCTGGAGTTAACAGTTCCTATTGGCCAGACAGAGATAGACATCCTCATAACCTGGAGTTAACAGTTCCTATTGGCCAGACAGAGATAGACATCCTCATAACCTGGAGTTAACAGTTCCTATTGGTCAGACAGAGATAGACATCCTCATAACCTGGAGTTAACAGTTCCTATTGGCCAGACAGAGATAGACATCCTCATAACCTGGAGTTAACAGTTCCTATTGGTCAGACAGAGATAGACATCCTCATAACCTGGAGTTAACAGTTCCTATTGGTCAGACAGAGATAGACATCCTCATAACCTGCAGTTAACAGTTCCAATTGGCCAGACAGAGATAGACATCCTCATAACCTGCAGTTAACAGTTCCTATTGGTCAGACAGAGATATACATCCTCATAACCTGGAGTTAACAGTTCCTATTGGTCAAACAGAGATAGACTTCCTCATAACCTGCAGTTAACAGTTCCTATTGGTCAGACAGAGATAGACATCCTCATAACCTGCAGTTAACAGTTCCTATTGGTCAGACAGAGATAGACATCCTCATAACCTGGAGTTAACAGTTCCTATTGGTCAGACAGAGATAGACATCCTCATAACCTGCAGTTAACAGTTCCTATTGGCCAGACAGAGATAGACATCCTCAGAACCTGGAGTTAACAGTTCCTATTGGTCAGACAGAGATAGACATCCTCATAACCTGGAGTTAACAGTTCCTATTGGTCAAACAGAGATAGACTTCCTCATAACCTGCAGTTAACAGTTCCTATTGGCCAGACAGAGATAGACATCCTCATAACCTGGAGTTAACAGTTCCTATTGGTCAGACAGAGATAGACATCCTCATAACCTGCAGTTAACAGTTCCTATTGGTCAGACAGAGATAGACATCCTCATAACCTGGAGTTAACAGTTCCTATTGGTCAGACAGAGATAGACATCCTCATAACCTGCAGTTAACAGTTCCTATTGGCCAGACAGAGATAGACATCCTCAGAACCTGGAGTTAACAGTTCCTATTGGTCAGACAGAGATAGACATCCTCATAACCTGGAGTTAACAGTTCCTATTGGCCAGACAGAGATAGACATCCTCATAACCTGGAGTTAACAGTTCCTATTGGTCAGACAGAGATAGACATCCTCATAACCTGCAGTTAACAGTTCCAATTGGCCAGACAGAGATAGACATCCTCATAACCTGCAGTTAACAGTTCCTATTGGTCAGACAGAGATAGACATCCTCATAACCTGGAGTTAACAGTTCCTATTGGTCAAACAGAGATAGACTTCCTCATAACCTGCAGTTAACAGTTCCTATTGGCCAGACAGAGATAGACATCCTCATAACCTGGAGTTAACAGTTCCTATTGGTCAAACAGAGATAGACTTCCTCATAACCTGCAGTTAACAGTTCCTATTGGCCAGACAGAGATAGACATCCTCATAACCTGGAGTTAACAGTTCCTATTGGTCAGACAGAGATAGACATCCTCATAACCTGCAGTTAACAGTTCCAATTGGCCAGACAGAGATAGACATCCTCATAACCTGGAGTTAACAGTTCCTATTGGTCAGACAGAGATAGACATCCTCATAACCTGGAGTTAACAGTTCCTATTGGCCAGACAGAGATAGACATCCTCATAACCTGGAGTTAACAGTTCCTATTGGTCAGACAGAGATAGACATCCTCATAACCTGGAGTTAACAGTTCCTATTGGTCAGACAGAGATAGACATCCTCATAACCTGGAGTTAACAGTTCCTATTGGTCAGACAGAGATAGACATCCTCATAACCTGCAGTTAACAGTTCCAATTGGCCAGACAGAGATAGACATCCTCATAACCTGCAGTTAACAGTTCCTATTGGTCAGACAGAGATAGACATCCTCATAACCTGGAGTTAACAGTTCCTATTGGTCAAACAGAGATAGACTTCCTCATAACCTGCAGTTAACAGTTCCTATTGGCCAGACAGAGATAGACATCCTCATAACCTGGAGTTAACAGTTCCTATTGGTCAAACAGAGATAGACTTCCTCATAACCTGCAGTTAACAGTTCCTATTGGCCAGACAGAGATAGACATCCTCATAACCTGGAGTTAACAGTTCCTATTGGTCAGACAGAGATAGACATCCTCATAACCTGCAGTTAACAGTTCCTATTGGTCAGACAGAGATAGACATCCTCATAACCTGGAGTTAACAGTTCCTATTGGTCAGACAGAGATAGACATCCTCATAACCTGCAGTTAACAGTTCCTATTGGCCAGACAGAGATAGACATCCTCAGAACCTGGAGTTAACAGTTCCTATTGGTCAGACAGAGATAGACATCCTCATAACCTGGAGTTAACAGTTCCTATTGGCCAGACAGAGATAGACATCCTCATAACCTGGAGTTAACAGTTCCTATTGGTCAGACAGAGATAGACATCCTCATAACCTGGAGTTAACAGTTCCTATTGGCCAGACAGAGATAGACATCCTCATAACCTGGAGTTAACAGTTCCTATTGGTCAGACAGAGATAGACATCCTCATAACCTGGAGTTAACAGTTCCTATTGGTCAGACAGAGATAGACATCCTCATAACCTGGAGTTAACAGTTCCTATTGGTCAGACAGAGATAGACATCCTCATAACCTGGAGTTAACAGTTCCTATTGGTCAGACAGAGATAGACATCCTCATAACCTGCAGTTAACAGTTCCAATTGGCCAGACAGAGATAGACATCCTCATAACCTGGAGTTAACAGTTCCTATTGGTCAGACAGAGATAGACATCCTCATAACCTGCAGTTAACAGTTCCAATTGGCCAGACAGAGATAGACATCCTCATAACCTGCAGTTAACAGTTCCTATTGGTCAGACAGAGATAGACATCCTCATAACCTGGAGTTAACAGTTCCTATTGGTCAAACAGAGATAGACTTCCTCATAACCTGCAGTTAACAGTTCCTATTGGCCAGACAGAGATAGACATCCTCATAACCTGGAGTTAACAGTTCCTATTGGTCAGACAGAGATAGACATCCTCATAACCTGCAGTTAACAGTTCCTATTGGTCAGACAGAGATAGACATCCTCATAACCTGGAGTTAACAGTTCCTATTGGTCAGACAGAGATAGACATCCTCATAACCTGCAGTTAACAGTTCCTATTGGCCAGACAGAGATAGACATCCTCAGAACCTGGAGTTAACAGTTCCTATTGGTCAGACAGAGATAGACATCCTCATAACCTGGAGTTAACAGTTCCTATTGGTCAAACAGAGATAGACTTCCTCATAACCTGCAGTTAACAGTTCCTATTGGCCAGACAGAGATAGACATCCTCATAACCTGGAGTTAACAGTTCCTATTGGTCAGACAGAGATAGACATCCTCATAACCTGCAGTTAACAGTTCCTATTGGTCAGACAGAGATAGACATCCTCATAACCTGGAGTTAACAGTTCCTATTGGTCAGACAGAGATAGACATCCTCATAACCTGCAGTTAACAGTTCCTATTGGCCAGACAGAGATAGACATCCTCAGAACCTGGAGTTAACAGTTCCTATTGGTCAGACAGAGATAGACATCCTCATAACCTGGAGTTAACAGTTCCTATTGGCCAGACAGAGATAGACATCCTCATAACCTGGAGTTAACAGTTCCTATTGGTCAGACAGAGATAGACATCCTCATAACCTGGAGTTAACAGTTCCTATTGGCCAGACAGAGATAGACATCCTCATAACCTGGAGTTAACAGTTCCTATTGGTCAGACAGAGATAGACATCCTCATAACCTGGAGTTAACAGTTCCTATTGGTCAGACAGAGATAGACATCCTCATAACCTGGAGTTAACAGTTCCTATTGGCCAGACAGAGATAGACATCCTCATAACCTGGAGTTAACAGTTCCTATTGGCCAGACAGAGATAGACATCCTCATAACCTGGAGTTAACAGTTCCTATTGGTCAGACAGAGATAGACATCCTCATAACCTGGAGTTAACAGTTCCTATTGGCCAGACAGAGATAGACATCCTCATAACCTGGAGTTAACAGTTCCTATTGGTCAGACAGAGATAGACATCCTCATAACCTGGAGTTAACAGTTCCTATTGGTCAGACAGAGATAGACATCCTCATAACCTGCAGTTAACAGTTCCAATTGGCCAGACAGAGATAGACATCCTCATAACCTGCAGTTAACAGTTCCTATTGGTCAGACAGAGATAGACATCCTCATAACCTGGAGTTAACAGTTCCTATTGGTCAAACAGAGATAGACTTCCTCATAACCTGCAGTTAACAGTTCCTATTGGCCAGACAGAGATAGACATCCTCATAACCTGGAGTTAACAGTTCCTATTGGTCAGACAGAGATAGACATCCTCATAACCTGCAGTTAACAGTTCCTATTGGTCAGACAGAGATAGACATCCTCATAACCTGGAGTTAACAGTTCCTATTGGTCAGACAGAGATAGACATCCTCATAGCCTGCAGTTAACAGTTCCTATTGGCCAGACAGAGATAGACATCCTCAGAACCTGGAGTTAACAGTTCCTATTGGTCAGACAGAGATAGACATCCTCATAACCTGGAGTTAACAGTTCCTATTGGTCAGACAGAGATAGACATCCTCATAACCTGGAGTTAACAGTTCCTATTGGTCAGACAGAGATAGACATCCTCATAACCTGCAGTTAACAGTTCCTATTGGTCAGACAGAGATAGACATCCTCATAACCTGCAGTTAACAGTTCCTATTGATCAGACAGAGATAGACATCCTCATAACCTGCAGTTAACAGTTCCTATTGGTCAGACAGAGATAGACATCCTCATAACCTGCAGTTAACAGTTCCTATTGGTCAGACAGAGATAGACATCCTCATAACCTGCAGTTAGCAGTTCCTATTGGCCAGACAGAGATAGACATCCTCAGAACAGAACAACTAGGATTAAGTGTCTTGCTCAGAGGTACATCGACACATGTTTCACCAAGACATCTCAGGATTCGAACCAGCGACCTTACGGTTACTGGCCCAGCACTCACACTCTTAACCGCTAGGCCACCTGCCACCCCTTATGGTGTGTGTGGATCTACTGGTCGTTATAGATACAGAGTGGACATATTCACCCAGCGTTGTTTCAGTGAGTGTGGATCTACTGGTCGTTATAGATACAGAGTGGACATATACACCCAGTGTTGTTTCAGTGAGTGGATCTACTGGTCGTTATAGATACAGAGACTGTGTGTGTGGATCTACTGGTCGTTATAGATACAGAGTGGACATATACACCCAGTGTTGTTTCAGTGTGTGGATCTACTGGTCGTTATAGATACAGAGACTGTGTGTGTGGATCTACTGGTCGTTATAGATACAGAGACTGTGTGTGTGGATCTACTGGTCGTTATAGATACAGAGACTGTGTGTGTGGATCTACTGGTCGTTATAGATACAGAGACTGTGTGTGTGGATCTACTGGTCGTTATAGATACAGAGTGGACATATTCACCCAGTGTTGTTTCAGTGTGTGTGGATCTACTGGTCGTTATAGATACAGAGACTGTGTGTGTGGATCTACTGGTCGTTATAGATACAGAGTGGACATATTCACCCAGTGTTGTTTCAGTGAGTGTGGATCTACTGGTCGTTATAGATACAGAGTGGACATATTCACCCAGTGTTGTTTCAGTGTGTGTGGATCTACTGGTCGTTATAGATACAGAGACTGTGTGTGTGGATCTACTGGTCGTTATAGATACAGAGACTGTGTGTGTGGATCTACTGGTCGTTATAGATACAGAGTGGACATATTCACCCAGTGTTGTTTCAGTGTGTGTGGATCTACTGGTCGTTATAGATACAGAGTGGACATATTCACCCA
>NC_052328.1:35773825-35813825 GCF_016432855.1 Salvelinus namaycush
AAACAAAGACAGTGCTGTATCTGTATGTTACAGGGGTAAAGGGTTGGTTTGGTTGGTACAGTATGTTACAGAGGTAAATGGTTGGTTTTGTTAGTATCTGTATGTTACAGGGGTAAAGGGTTGGTTTGGTTGGTACAGTATCTGTATGTTACAGCGGTAAAGGGTTGGTTTGGTTGGTACAGTATCTGTATGTTACAGGGTAAAGGGTTGGTTTGGTTGGTATTTGTATGTTACAGGGGTAAAGGGTTGGTTTGGTTGGTATCTGTATGTTACAGGGGTAAAGGGTTGGTTTGGCTGGTACAGTATGTTACAGGGGTAAAGGGTGTGTGTGTGTGCATGTGTGTGTGTATGTGTGGTGTGTGTGTGTGCGTGTGTGTATGTGTTTGTAAACATGAGGGGTGGCTTGCTACGGTCCATGCGGACTCTTTTTCCACCAGCTGCTAGCTTTCCCAGAAGACATTGCTGTAAACAGACTCAATTTGAGCATACACACACATATACACACATACACACCATAATTGGGCCACCAGAGGAACCTTCGATGAAACAGGCTGAGCAAAGAGAGAGAGGAGTAGATGGAGAGAAGGAGGGAGGGAGGAATGGAGGAGAGGAGGGGGAGAAGGAGGAGATAAGGAGGAGAAGGAGGAGAGGAGGGGGAGAAGGAGAGGAGGGTGACAAGGAGGAAAGGAAGGGAGAAGGAGGAGAAGGAGGAGAGAAGGAGGAGAGGAGGGGAGAAGGAGGAGAGGAGGAGGAGAGGAGGGGAGAAGGAGGAGAGGAGGAGGAGAGGAGGGGAGAAGGAGGAGAGGAGGGGAGAAGGAGAGGGGAGAAGGAGGAGAGGAGGGCAGAAGGAGGAGAGGAGGGGGAGAGGAGGGAGAGAAGAGGAGAGGAGGGTGAGAAGGAGGAGAGGAGGGAGAGAAGGGTGACAGGAAGAGAGGAAGAGGAGGGTGACAGAAATATGTAGTCTGCACAGCCGAGAGCCACCGCTTTATGACTTCATCATAGGGGATATGTCCCAAATGGCACCCTATTCCTTATATAGTGTGCACTACATTTGAGTAGGGACATGGTTAAAGGTAGTGCACTATGTAGGGAACAAGGTGCAATTTGGGACACAGCTGTACAATCCTCCTAGGTAGCTTGTCTAATTTAAATATTGTTACTTTCCTTTCTAGGTCAATTAAATGTAAGTGATGTGTTATATTCTTTTATGACCAATTAAATGAATAGGTTATTACGGGGAGAAAAAACGTTATCTTATTTGATTAAGAGACCGAGGGGTTCATTAGCTATGTTGGGAGAGTGAATATACCTTAAGGCTATAGGACTAGTTATTTGCCTGAGATTGAAGAAAGGTGTGCCATCCTAACACGGCAACGTTACTTAAAACTTAAGCCAATTAGTCCTACTTAGTGAGAACGTTATGCTTTGTACCCATGACGATTACAGAGCTTCTAGCTGTGTCAGACAATACACCTGTCTTCTTAGATAACACCTAGCAACTCAAGCAGAAGACGGCCCCAGCCTTTCATAGCAGGAGAATGACTGTTTTATGAGCCTTGGGCTAGTTTCTTCCCCCTTTCCACTCCCCCTTTCCCCTCCCCTTTCCACTCCCCTTTCCCCTCCCCTTTCCACTCCCCTTTCCCCTCCTCCTTTCCACTCCCCCTTTCCCCTCCCCTTTCCCCTCCCCCTTTCCACTCCCCCTTTCCACTCCCCCTTTCTCCTCCCCTTTTCCTCTCCCCCTTTCCCCTCCCCTTTTCCTCTCCCCCTTTCCCCTCCCCATTTTTTCTCTCCCGCTTTCTCCTCCCCCTTTCCCCTTTCCTCTCCCCCTTTCCCCTCCTCCTTTCCCTTCCACCTTTCCCTCCCCCTTTCCTTCCATGAAGTTAAAATAGGCTGGTCCAAACTGTTTTTCGTTGTGTCATTTCCAGGACAATAGTTATAACAGGGGTAAAGAGGGAACTATAATTAATTATGAGTCGTATGGAATTTGGAACACCCCTCCCCTCCTGTTCTTCCTTTTGGCTTGCAGAATGTTTGGAAGTGGAATGCTTGGGTGACCCCTGTGTTCCGTAACCACTGTGCTGCCAGGCCAGGCTCGGCTGGAGACCTTTTGTCCAGGGATTCAATCCTCCAATCATTAAGCAAGGAGTTTGTTAACCTTCCGTACAGGGGTCAAGATCCCCTCTTTTCCCCTTTTACTGGTGGCTGAACTTTAACTTTTAACGAACGGCCAGATCAACTATTTCCTATGGGGGGGATTTGGTCCTCAGCACTGTCTGAGTGAATGTCCCCTGTTGATGTGGCCCCGCTGGCCCCCCTCAGAGGGAGAAGAGGGGGTTCAGGAGCTCAATGTATTGATTGATTTATTAAGAAGGAAACCTACAGTATTAGTGATGTGTAGATGTGTTAACCCCTATTAGTGGTGTGTAGATGTGTTAACCCCTATTAGTGGTGTGTAGATGTGTTAACCCTATTAGTGGTGTGTAGATGTGTTAAACCCTATTAGTGGTGTGTAGATGTGTTAACCCTATTAGTGATGTGTTAACCCCTATTAGTGATGTGTAGATGTGTTAACCCTATTAGTGATGTGTAGATGTGTTAACCCTATTAGTGATGTGTAGATGTGTTAACCCTATTAGTGATGTGTAGATGTGTTAACCCTATTAGTGATGTGTAGATGTGTTAACCCTATTAGTGGTGTGTAGATGTGTTAACCCTATTAGTGATGTGTAGATGTGTTAACCCCTATTAGTGATGTGTAGATGTGTTAACCCCTATTAGTGATGTGTAGATGTGTTAACCCTATTAGTGATGTGTAGATGTGTTAACCCTATTAGTGGTGTGTAGATGTGTTAACCCTATTAGTGGTGTGTAGATGTGTTAACCCCTATTAGTGGTGTGTAGATGTGTTAACCCCTATTAGTGGTGTGTAGATGTGTTAACCCTATTAGTGATGTGTAGATGTGTTAACCCTATTAGTGGTGTGTAGATGTGTTAACCCTATTAGTGATGTGTAGATGTGTTAACCCCTATTAGTGATGTGTAGATGTGTTAACCCTATTAGTGATGTGTAGATGTGTTAACCCTATTAGTGATATGTAGATGTGTTAACCCTATTAGTGATGTGTAGATGTGTTAACCCTATTAGTGATGTGTAGATGTGTTAACCCTATTAGTGATGTGTAGATGTGTTAACCCTATTAGTGATGTGTAGATGTGTTAACCCTATTAGTGGTGTGTAGATGTGTTAACCCTATTAGTGGTGTGTAGATGTGTTAAACCCTATTAGTGGTGTGTAGATGTGTTAACCCTATTAGTGGTGTGTAGATGTGTTAACCCCTATTAGTGATGTGTAGATGTGTTAACCCCTATTAGTGATGTGTAGATGTGTTAAACCCTATTAGTGGTGTGTAGATGTGTTAAACCCTATTAGTGGTGTGTAGATGTGTTAACCCCTATTAGTGATGTGTAGGTGTGTTAACCCTATTAGTGATGTGTAGATGTGTTAACCCTATTAGTGATGTGTAGATGTGTTAACCCTATTAGTGATGTGTAGATGTGTTAACCCTATTAGTGATGTGTAGATGTGTTAACCCTATTAGTGATATGTAGATGTGTTAATCCTATTAGTGATGTGTAGATGTGTTAACCCCTATTAGTGATGTGTAGATGTGTTAACCCTATTAGTGATGTGTAGATGTGTTAACCCTATTAGTGATGTGTAGATGTGTTAACCCTATTAGTGATGTGTAGATGTGTTAACCCCTATTAGTGATGTGTAGATGTGTTAACCCTATTAGTGATGTGTAGATGTGTTAACCCCTATTAGTGATGTGTAGATGTGTTAACCCCTATTAGTGATGTGTAGATGTGTTAACCCCTATTAGTGATGTGTAGATGTGTTAACCCCTATTAGTGATGTGTAGATGTGTTAACCCCTATTAGTGATGTGTAGATGTGTTAACCCTATTAGTGGTGTGTAGATGTGTTAACCCTATTAGTGGTGTGTAGATGTGTTAACCCTATTAGTGGTGTGTAGATGTGTTAACCCTATTAGTGATGTGTAGATGTGTTAACCCCTATTAGTGATGTGTAGATGTGTTAACCCCTATTAGTGATGTGTAGATGTGTTAACCCCTATTAGTGATGTGTAGATGTGTTAACCCCTATTAGTGATGTGTAGATGTGTTAACCCCTATTAGTGATGTGTAGATGTGTTAACCCCTATTAGTGATGTGTAGATGTGTTAACCCTATTAGTGATGTGTAGATGTGTTAACCCTATTAGTGGTGTGTAGATGTGTTAAACCCTATTAGTGATGTGTAGATGTGTTAACCCTATTAGTGGTGTGTAGATGTGTTAACCCTATTAGTGGTGTGTAGATGTGTTAAACCCTATTAGTGGTGTGTAGATGTGTTAACCCCTATTAGTGATGTGTAGATGTGTTAACCCCTATTAGTGATGTGTAGGTGTGTTAACCCTATTAGTGATGTGTAGATGTGTTAACCCCTATTAGTGATGTGTAGATGTGTTAACCCCTATTAGTGGTGTGTAGATGTGACCTGCCCTTTGAAACGTTCTGTGATTATGTTTTTGTCCTTTAAAATACCGTAATTATCTAACAAATGGGCTAATGAAAGAAAACGACAAAGTAAGCATTTAAAAGATACCGTTCCTCGAGTCACTCCTTTGTAATGAAATGACCAGGTGAAAGATGGAGGGGTGAGGAAGTGATAAATTATAAACGAGCGCCCGGTTGGTTGGTCCTCTCCTCTTTTGTTCCGAGGCCCTGTCCGTTTCCCTGCTGTCTCTGTAGGTTGACCTTTATTGGCACGAGTCTTGTCCTGGAGGCAGAACTGAGCCATTTCCCCTTGGATAGGCCAGCTGCAAAGTCAAGATTGGCTATATTGTCAAAAATCGTGAAGACCAAAAAGTTTAAGGTTTGGGTTAGACATGTGGTTAAGGTTAGGATTAGGCATTAGGGTTAGCAGTGTGGTTAAGGTTAGGGTTAGGCATTAGGGTTAGCAGTGTGGTTAAGGTTAGGCATTAGGGTTAGCAGTGTGGTTAAGGTTAGGCATTAGGGTTAGCAGTGTGGTTAAGGTTAGGATTAGGCATTAGGGTTAGCAGTGTGGTTTAGGTTAGGATTAGGCATTAGGCATTAGGGTTAGACATGTGGTTAAGGTTAGGGTTAGGCATTAGGGTTAGCAGTGTGGTTAAGGTTAGGGTTAGGCATTAGGGTTAGCAGTGTGGTTAAGGTTAGGATTAAAATCAGATTTTATGACTTTGTGGCTGCGCCAGCCAGTGACCACTCAGAAGAGCTTCCTCCAGAACAACATTCATTATGAAAAACAGTAACCTGCGTCTTTTGTGTCCTGGTTAGTGGCCCTCTCAGTTCTTTGTGTCCTGGTTAGTGGCCCTCTCAGTTCTTTGTGTCCTGGTTAGTGGCCCTCTCAGTTCTTTGTGTCCTGGTTAGTGGCCCTCTCAGTTCATTGTGTCCTGGTTAGTGGCCCTGTCAGTTCATTGTGTCCTGGTTAGTGGCCCTCTCAGTTCATTGTGTCCTGGTTAGTGGCCCTCTCAGTTCTTTGTGTCCTGGTTAGTGGCCCTCTCAGTTCTTTGTGTCCTGGTTAGTGGCCCTCTCAGTTCTTTGTGTCCTGGTTAGTGGCCCTCTCAGTTCTTTGTGTCCTGGTTAGTGGCCCTCTCAGTTCTTTGTGTCCTGGTTAGTGGCCCTCTCAGTTCATTGTGTCCTGGTTAGTGGCCCTGTCAGTTCTTTGTGTCCTGGTTAGTGGCCCTCTCAGTTCTTTGTGTCCTGGTTAGTGGCCCTCTCAGTTCTTTGTGTCCTGGTTAGTGACTCTCTCAGTTCTTTGTGTCCTGGTTAGTGACTCTTTCAGTTCTTTGTGTCCTGGTTAGTGGCCCTCTCAGTTCATTGTGTCCTGGTTAGTGGCCCTGTCAGTTCTTTGTGTCCTGGTTAGTGACTCTCTCAGTTCTTTGTGTCCTGGTTAGTGACCC
This sequence comes from Salvelinus namaycush, assembly GCF_016432855.1. Lineage (NCBI taxonomy): Eukaryota > Metazoa > Chordata > Actinopteri > Salmoniformes > Salmonidae > Salvelinus > Salvelinus namaycush. The sequence continues at coordinate 35,779,829 of NC_052328.1, forward strand.
TCTCAGTTCTTTGTGTCCTGGTTAGTGGCCCTCTCAGTTCTTTGTGTCCTGGTTAGTGGCCCTCTCAGTTCATTGTGTCCTGGTTAGTGGCCCTCTCAGTTCTTTGTGTCCTGGTTAGTGGCCCTCTCAGTTCTTTGTGTCCTGGTTAGTGGCCCTCTCAGTTCATTGTGTCCTGGTTAGTGGCCCTCTCAGTTATTTGTGTCCTGGTTAGTGGCCCTCTCAGTTCCTTGTGTCCTGGTTAGTGGCCCTCTCAGTTCTTTGTGTGTGTGGCACACGCTGGACAGAGCTGTGCAGTCTCAGATGTCGGGCCCTGGAATGAGGTGTGTGTGTGTGTGTGTGTGTGTGTGTGTGTGTGTGTGTGTGTGTGTGTGTGTGTGTGTGTGTGTGTGTGTGTGTGTGTGTGTGTGTGTGTGTGTGTGTGTGTGTGTGTGTGTGCTTGCGTGTAGTGTGTGTTTATGTGCGTGTCCTCTTTAATCTTAGCACAATGGTTGGGTTTCCACTGTGGCACTTTCACCCAGAGAGACACAGGCTATTCTCAAAGGCTCCTGGACATTGTTCCTGGAAAGAGAGAGAGAGAAGTGCAGGGAGGGAATAGAGAAGTGAAAAGGTGCATGGCGGATTCTTTTACCTCATTCATCACTGACTAAGGGCTCTACTAGCCTGGCCTGGCGTAGGGTTTTTACTGTGCTCCAGATCTGTGATTGATTATTTTCCCCTTAGGATATTTGCAGACATGATGGATAGACTGACTCATAATAATAGGAGTTTTAAATGTTACTTTAAAGCTAATTCATCAATATGTGACATTATGTGATTGTTGAGGTTGGATTCAATAAGAAAGCAGACATACACTACCGTTCAGAAGTTTGGGGTCACTTAGAAATGTCCTTGTTTTTGAAAGAAAAACACATTTTTTGTCCAATAAATTAAAATAACATCAAATTGATCAGAAATACAGAAATACAGTGTTAATGTTGTAAATGACTATTGTAGCTGGAAACGGCTGATTTTTAATGGAATATCTACATAGGTGTACAGAGGACCATTATCAGCAACCATCACTCCTGTGTTCCAATGGCAAGTTGTGTTAGCTAATCTAAGTTTATAATTTTAAAAGGCTAATTGATCATTAGAAAACCCTTTTGCAATTATGTTAGCACAGCTGAAAACTGTTGTTCTGACTCAAGAAGCAATGAAACTGTCCTTCTTTAGTCTAGTTGAGTATCTGGAGCATCAGCATTGGTTAGTTTCCCCTCAATGATGGTCATTCAGAGACTGGGTTTGACTTGGTTAGTTACCCTCAATGATGGTCATTCAGAGACAGGGTTTGACACTTTCATACAAATGTAAGAAAGCTTTATTGGCAGATGGTGATATGAACATCAACACTGAACCTGTGTACCAGCTAAAGTAGGTGTGTGTGTGTGTGTGTGTGTGTGTGTGTGTGTGTGTGTGTGTGTGTGTGTGTGTGTGTGTGTGTGTGTGTGTGTGTGTGTGTGTGTGTGTGTGTGTGTGTGTGTGTGTGAGAGATACGGTCAGCGGATTTAGTGTGTGAGCTAATCCAGTACTTTCCGTAATTACACAGTAGCAATGGTGTGAGGGTACACATACACGCGCACACGCACACGCACACACACACACACACACACACACACACACACACACACACACACACACACACACACACACACACACACTCCCCCCTCCCTTGACCTCATTGAAGGGCAGGCTAGGTGTCCTGGATTACGACATGCCCAAGTCCCAGGCCGATAGTGCATACAGGATGCTTTCCAAATTGCACCATATTCCCTATGTAGTGCACTACTTTTGACCAGCTCTAAAAGTATAGTGCACTATATAGGGAACAGGGTGCCATTTGAGTCACATGGGGAAAGTAGAATTTAAGATTCCTGCCTGTAGTGCTGCAGCCATTCTCAGAGAGTGACGTCCTCTCATTCAGTGAGATCAGCAACCAACAGGACAACAGGACATGGGAGCTCATGTTTTATTTTTGAGAGGGTTATTAAACAACTAATTGACCGACTTCGTTGAATTCCATTTGGTTCATTACTTTTTCTTTTTTGTGAACCCAACTCACCGTTTCTCTAGAGAGAAAACGAATCGAGAACGATGTGGGACGCTGGGCTGAAGGGAGTTGTAGTTTTCATTAAGCAAGTATTCAACCTAGTTCAGCCCAGAAACATGGTAATTAACTGCAATCACCATAATCCCTTGCGCCTGTTCTTTCCGGCTCGGACTGCGATTGGATACACTTTTATGCCTGCTAAAGGGTAGTTACACACAGAACACATGAGAGAGAAATGTAAATAAAACAAAGATGAGAGAGAGAGGGACGGAGACAGTTCGTGAAAGTATGCCTTATCTACTTTGAAGAGCTAGTAAAATGATTTTGTCAGACAACTCTGCAGGATACTTAGGCAGGCTAGTCTAGCTAGATAGGATGACTACAGACAACTCTGCAGGATACTTAGACAGGCTAGCCTAGCTAGATAGGATGACTACAGACAACTCTGCAGGATACTTAGACAGGCTAGCCTAGCTAGATAGGATGACTACAGACAACTCTGCAGGATACTTAGACAGGCTAGCCTAGCTAGATAGGATGACTACAGACAACTCTGCAGGATACTTAGACAGGCTAGTCTAGCTAGATAGGATGACTACAGCCAACTCTGCAGCATACTTAGACAGGCTAGCCTAGCTAGATAGGATGACTACAGACAACTCTGCAGGATACTTAGGCAGGCTAGTCTAGCTAGATAGGATGACTACAGACAACTCTGCAGGATACTTAGACAGGCTAGTCTAGCTAGATAGGATGACTACAGACAACTCTGCAGGATACTTAGACAGGCTAGTCTAGCTAGATAGGATGACTACAGACAACTCTGCAGGATACTTAGACAGGCTAGCCTAGCTAGATAGGATGACTACAGACAACTCTGCAGGATACTTAGACAGGCTAGCCTAGCTAGATAGGATGACTACAGACAACTCTGCAGGATACTTAGGCAGGCTAGCCTAGCTAGATAGGATGACTACAGACAACTCTGCAGGATACTTAGGCAGGCTAGCCTAGCTAGATAGGATGACTACAGCCAACTCTGCAGCATACTTAGACAGGCTAGTCTAGCTAGATAGGATGACTACAGACAACTCTGCAGGATACTTAGACAGGCTAGTCTAGCTAGATAGGATGACTACAGACAACTCTGCAGGATACTTAGACAGGCTAGCCTAGCTAGATAGGATGACTACAGACAACTCTGCAGGATACTTAGACAGGCTAGCCTAGCTAGATAGGATGACTACAGACAACTCTGCAGGATACTTAGACAGGCTAGTCTAGCTAGATAGGATGACTACAGACAACTCTGCAGGATACTTAGACAGGCTAGCCTAGCTAGATAGGATGACTACAGACAACTCTGCAGGATACTTAGACAGGCTAGCCTAGCTAGATAGGATGACTACAGACAACTCTGCAGGATACTTAGACAGGCTAGTCTAGCTAAATAGGATGACTACAGACAACTCTGCAGGATACTTAGACAGGCTAGCCTAGCTAGATAGGATGACTACAGACAACTCTGCAGGATACTTAGACAGGCTAGCCTAGCTAGATAGGATGACTACAGACAACTCTGCAGGATACTTAGGCAGGCTAGCCTAGCTAGATAGGATGACTACAGACAACTCTGCAGGATACTTAGACAGGCTAGCCTAGCTAGATAGGATGACTACAGACAACTCTGCAGGATACTTAGACAGGCTAGTCTAGCTAGATAGGATGACTACAGCCAACACTGCAGGATACTTAGGCAGGCTAGTCTAGCTAGATAGGATGACTACAGCCAACTCTGCAGGATACTTAGGCAGGCTAGTCTAGCTAGATAGGATGACTACAGACAACTCTGCAGGATACTTAGACAGGCTAGCCTAGCTAGATAGGATGACTACAGACAGCTCTGCAGGATAGGCTAGCCTAGCTAGATAGGATGACTACAGACAACTCTGCAGGATACTTAGACAGGCTAGTCTAGCTAGATAGGATGACTACAGACAACTCTGCAGGATACTTAGGCAGGCTAGCCTAGCTAGATAGGATGACTACAGACAACTCTGCAGGATACTTAGACAGGCTAGCCTAGCTAGATAGAATGACTACAGACAACTCTGCAGGATACTTAGACAGGCTAGTCTAGCTAGATAGGATGACTACAGACAACTCTGCAGGATACTTAGACAGGCTAGCCTAGCTAGATAGGATGACTACAGACAACTCTGCAGGATACTTAGGCAGGCTAGTCTAGCTAGATAGGATGACTACAGACAACTCTGCAGGATACTTAGGCAGGCTAGCCTAGCTAGATAGGATGACTACAGACAGTACAGTATGGGGAGAACATAACGTTAGATGGCCTGGCTGACTGACTGTTACTGCCTGAGATGAGATAATGACTTTAAGGAATACAACAATTATAAAGTCATCATATGAAAACGAAGTAATATACACAACTGAAATATATTAATATTTGATAGTAATTTCCTATTTTTCCATTGATGTCGACCCAATGTGGACCTGACAGAGACGATGGAACATTTTCAATGTTTTGGCAATTGAATGTTCACCGGTTTTTACTTTGGAATTTCCATTAAAAAGCTCTACAGTCATTTTAATGTCATTATTTCATAATGCATTTAAATATTTACCAAAAAATTGAAACCGAAATCAAAAACCGTGATAATTGTTTTTTTTTATGGGACCCGAAACTGAACCGGCCTCAAAAAGCACTAATTGTAACCAATAGGACATGGGAGCATAGATGATAGTTTTCAGAGTCATTTTAACATTTTACTGAACATTATTATATGAACTTCCACACCTGCTTAGAAATAATGAATGTGTATGTACTTTCACTGTTTCCTATTTTATGTGAGACATTAAACTGAGCCGCCATTTTGGATCTCTGGTCCACCATATTAGTCTCTCTAGGGCCTCCTTAATGGTACAGCAACCCAATGTCTCTGTGTGAAACTCCCCACATTTTGGTTCTCTGGACCGCCATACAGTCTTAGGAAAAAAATGTGCTATCCAGAACCTATAAGGGTTAGTCGGCTTTTCCCAAGAGGAGAACACTTTGAAGAACCCTTTTTGGTTCCAGGTAGAAAAGCCCTTGTTAATCCAATTTCTCCGTGTGAAACTCCTCACTGATCCACCATTTTGTTTTTCCTTCCCCCAGGACTGCAGGGCATGCCAGGGAATGACCTGTCTGACGACGGCACTGCGGCCTACTGGGCACCCTCACATCAAAACCAGGACCCACCACTTCAAAACCAGGACTCCCTCCCATAACCAGGAGCCTGCTCAGCTGCACATGGCCCTCCCTTTGGGCCTCCCAGGCACCGCATTCCTGGACATCCCCCCCACCCTGCTCTGTCCCACCCAGTGATGATGATGCACAGAGCCCACTGGGCCCACCACCATGGGCCCAGCCACCCTGCCTATGCCCCCCTGCCAGCCTCCAGTCCCTAGATGCCCATCGCCCATCCCAGCAGACCCCGACCCCCTACCCCCCTTCATCCTGAACCCTGGACTGCCTCGCCCAGTAGACTCTAAGGGATTCCTCTTTGAAAAATAGCGATTGAGAGACATTGGGTGTTTTCTCTTACCCAAGACTGAAGACAACTAAAGAGGCACCTGCTATGTACTATGGACTCCTAGAAAAAAATAAAAAAGAGACTTCTTTCAGAGAACTGTACCTCCTCCAAGTCTTGACTGGGGATGGATTTGGACCAAGGAGAAGCCAATGTCTGTATAACACAGAGGTGCCCTTAAAAATAGGATTCCAGAAGAGATGAGAATGAGGGGAAAGAAAGACAGACAGAGATTGAAAGGCAAACTATATCAACTCCTAAAGGGGAGGGAAGAGGAGAGAGGGGAGATTCTGTATACTGTTGTACAATTACGCTGGACTCTCAAGGAGAACTGGGAATTGAAGTATTGTAAATGCTATGGTATTGTTCTGCATAATATGTTGTTTCTAATCGTTTTTTGGGGGAAAAAAGGATGTGAACTTCTTGTTTTTTTTTGTTTCTTTCCACACTATGTGTGTGCTGTCTCTATGACTTCTGACCTCTGACCTCCTCCCTATTAAAATCACCATGAGTTTAAAAAGAAAAAAATATATGTGAATAAACCAATAATTCGATCAACCAATCTTCTTCCAGGCCTTTCTTTTGGATGGGTGAAAGATAGCCTGAGTGTCAGTGTATTTGTGCTACCATACCAACTCCCTGTCACTCATTGTCATGCGCAAACAGATCTGGGACCAGGCTAGAGGTGAAAGAGTGGCTCACAGCTTGAGACAGACAGACAGACAGACAGACAGACAGACAGACAGACAGACAGACAGACAGACAGACAGACAGAGACAGAATGTATAAAGCATTGGACATCTCGGTATGATTGAGGAGTTCTGAGCCTGTTCCAGAATTACATTCATGTTCTCTATTGTATTTATGTCACGAGGCTGGAGTCTGCATTGTCTGATGCATTCTCCCCCCAGCCCACTATGTCTGTAGCTCTGGGGTCAAGTTTCCCCTAGGATCAGCTTCCCATTCCCCAATCCTAACCTTAACCATTAGTGTGTAAAATGCTAAACTGACACAAGATCAGCGTCTAGGGGGCACGGGGAAGTTTATTGGAGATATTGCATACATTCACTTTGATGGGAGGGAATGTACAAACCCTGTGTGTGTGTGTGTGCGTGTGCGTGTGTGTATTTGATCAATGCATCCATCATTCATTGTATTATGTCAAGTCAACGTTCTTGTGTTTTTCTTTTTTATGGTTTCATCCTGGAGAGTGTATGTAAGTAAACATTGTAAATAAATACATTTTATGCAAAAAACATGGAAAAACCATAACAGTGAGATTCCTTTGTAGACCATTATATTCAATTGTATAAGGAACTTTTAGCCTTTCAGACTCCTCACAGATAATAAGCATTACATGCACAACTTCCGTTTTCCTTTTCCGGTTGTAGGTTTGACTGTCATAGAATAATGCTCAAACGGAAGTTAGGATGCATGGCTAAGTAGGGGGGGGGGGGGGGGGGGGGGTAGGAAAAAGCCATGCAGTGTACATCATTATCCAAAACAATGTAATTGTATAATGAGATTGATGCCCATTGATAAAGTGGATGGAAGTCAAGCAACTCCTATAGACTAAGAGTACTAGAGCTGAAGACTCAACAACTGAGGTACTTTCACTCTGTATAATGGGGAGGCGTAATGCGCAACACATGCGTGTATTACGATGGAATTTTCTTTCACAGCGAAGGGAGAAGATAGCAGGCTGAAAGAAGAGTGGCTGGATAAAAATACTTTGAATTATTCCTCGTTTAGCATTCAAATGAATTTAGAAAAAAATGTCCACAAACGTTTAAATAGGAAGATTAGTTCCAACTCATGGCTTGTTGCACCCAGTCAAAAGACTATCTCCGGTAAGAATGAAACACAGCGCTATCAAGACTCTTGGGTTTCCTAGATAAACAATACTCTGAATCTATGGATACAAGGCGAGTTTTATATTAATTTAATTGATGGGCTACATTTCGGGTAGAAGAGAAAGGAACATGTAGCCGTACAAGGGAGTATCTGTTGTGGGTAGAACAATATGAACATATAAATCAATATGCTATCCCTTTTCCTTCTCCCTCACCGAACTCCCATTTTTCTGCAACTATTGTATTTTTACTGCCTTTTCCGAACTGAATGTTATTTACACCCTAGAATCCGTCTCTTAAAAACCCAGGCGACGTTTTAATTGCGAAGCTTCTCCGTCCATAGATCGAGACTCGGAAGGCGAAACCTCTGAGATTTGAATTCCTGAGCCCTTGGCCGTTGGGAGCTGTGGAGACAGTCAGACACGCACAGCGCCAGATAAATCGCATGTTTGACTGCCATCTTTAGGGGATCTGGGTAACTGTAACTCCGTCAGGGGACATTTTTTTTTAAAGGAGATACGTCATATGCGCGAAAGACGAACGAGGGGACATCTCACCATTTACAGTATTGCCTTTTTACGCATATACGTCAACGGAACGACCAAGAGGGTTTTGATTATCATTTAAGCCTAATGATTAATCTAAATATTGCATGTAAGCCCAAGAGAAAAATAGACTCAAGAAGACAATGAAAACGAATATAATATTTGACTTTATTTTGGTTATAAATGAATGCAGTTTTCCATCAATGTAGCCTAAACGCTCCATAGGTGACTCAATTCTAATGTCAATGTCATACTTTGGTGTTTAAAATATAGCCTTTTTTATTTTGTTTACATCAAAATACAACCATCTGTTTATCTGTGGACGTCAATGTGAGAAGAATTTCCTTGTCTAATTTACTATTAATTTCACAATGACTAGTTAAAGTACAACAAATTAATTCTAAATACTTATGCACCTATTTCTCTGGGCCCATTCGTGAATTGCAATAGCCGGAGAAACACTCTCCAAAAGGCCGAGAAAAGAAAACATAGTGTTCTCTAGTTTGCAAACAGAAACCCACTGCAGTGCCTGACCGCGAAATGAACTGTCATGATAATGGATGTGTCCCAGAACCATGGAGGTGCTGCCCGCACAGGCCTCTCTTCCTCCCGTTGCCTGCCGCAGCAAAACGGCTAAAACCACCCTATTCCCTGGCCTATATAGTGGACCACTTTTGATATGGGCCTCGGTCAAAAGTATTGAACTATGTGTGGAATAGGGTGACATTGGGATGTAAACAACACACATTGGGTCGGCCACAACACAACCAGCATGTCAGTCCTGCCACAGACATATTTCTGTCTGGTTAGACTCGAAAAGCTACACAGGAAACAGTGTCTTGTACAGTTGTTTAACTTGTCAGCCTCGTCCACGCTGTGACACGTCACAATGCAGTCAACAGGCCTAGAATAAATGCGCACTTCTGTGTTTAAAAAAACGGTCTATTGATTATTTCCAGTTTAGCTTATTGTTTTGTGGAAGGATTTGTTTAGTAATAAATTATAGTTCTACATACATAGCAGTTTATATTGTTTGTATGTTAGGCCTGTTAACTGTTTTGATAGTTTTACATACATAGCAGCTTATATTGTTTGTATGGTAGGCCTGATAACTGTTTTGATAGATTTACATACATAGCAGCTTATATTGTTTGAATGTTAGGCCTGTTAACTGTTTTGATAGTTTTCATCAACATCACATGAAGAATTTCCGAATGGGATTTATTTTTAAACAGTTTTAACTTGTTTTAAACATGAATCTTAACATTGTAAATTAATATTGTAATACAACTAGATGCAATAGTGAAATAACAGTATTATATATTAATAATAATAATAGTAGGCTATTATATTGTAATAATAGTAGTCTATTATATTGTAATAATGGTAGGTTATTATATTGTAATAATTGTTGGTTATTATAGTGTAATAATAGAGAAAAAATGTAGCCTATGTGGATTTTACCCCTTATTATGAATGAGAATGCCATAATATTTTAACTGTTTAAATGTATTTAACTGAGATAAAATAATATCAAACTTGACAAGGAATTTGAACCTTCCTTGTCAAAAGATTGGCCTTTTTGGGTAGACTATGGAACATTGTTCCATAACACCATAACAGGAGACCTACTTCATAAAACTCACCCCCAGCAGGACTGTAAAAAAAACATTTTAGTTGTTTCAACTAATTATTATTAAGTAACTGGTTCCATAGCCTTTTTTAGTTTACTCAACTTTTCGGTCAACGTGTTACCTGAACTTGTTTAGTTGGCCCTAATTTAGCTCCAACTTGAGACATTTTCTGCAATAATTCAGTCAACTTAAAATGATGTGTTTGTTCAACTTGTCTAATATGTTCATTCAACTAGAAATTATTATTTGGGCATTAAAAAAAGGCTTTGGAATTAGTTGACTCCAATGCTTCCCACAGTTGTATCAAGTTGTCTGGATGTCCTTTGGGTGGGGGACCATTCTTGATACACATGGGAAACTATTGATCGTGAAAAACCCAGCAGCATTGCAATTCTTGACACAAACCGGAGCGCCTGGCACCTACTACCATACCCCGTTTAAAGGCACTTTAATGTTTTGTCTTGCCCATTCACCCTCTGATTGGCACACACACACAATCCATGTCTCAATTGTCTCAAGGCTTGAAAATCATTATTTAACCTGTCTCCTCCCCTTCATCTACACTGATTGAAGTGGATTTAACAAGAGACATCAATAAGGGATCATAGTTTTCACCTGGATTCACCTGGTCAGTCTGTCATTGAAACAGCAGGTGTTCTTAATGTTTTGTCTGCTCAGTGTTTATAATGTGTCAGTTGAAAAGATGCCATGTGAAACGCACCGTGTGTGTGTAACTAGTTCCACAGCCTTTTGTAGTGAAACAAATCATTTATAGTTGAATGAACATATGAGACAACTTGAGCAAACAGATCATTTTAAGTTGACAGAATGTTTCTCAAGCTGGAGCTAAGTTTGGGCCAACTAAAAATGTTATGTTCAGGTAACACTTTGATCGAAAAGTTGAGTCAACAAAAAAAATGAAGCTGTCGAACCAATTACTTAATAATAATTAGATGAATCAAAGACATCTTTTTTAAATTTTATTTTTACAGTGAGTTGACACTATACCTAGATTCCATATAAAGAAAAAATATCCATGGTAGAAGATGTCCGTTTGTGAAATCCTGCATGCTGCTAAGCTAGAGCTCACCATTCCGTGACCAACTCCCTGGCATGTGCGCTATTCAGCTATCCATTAGATGTCCCTGAGTGTGTCCTGTGGATGAATGATTATATAGGAAACATAAGCTACATACTGTAACGTGATGTATTACGCCTACATCTTGCAATATTGGTAGTGATGAAATCAATATAGACACTAGCTTAATTAATGCAACAGGAACTCCAGTCGACATTATCCTATGTCCATCGTTCCAATTTCAAACTTGATCATTAGTCCTTACAAGTTTGTGTGGCAGCTGGTTTAGCCTAGCAACAAAGGGAGGAGAAACAGGGAGAGAGGAGATGTCTGTGGGGAGAGAAGGAAAGGAAGAGAAGAAGAGAAGGACTGTGTTCTGTTCAGAGCTCTGCCTATAGGGCCATTTTGGATGTCATCTGTTTCCTTGGCGACTGGGCCCAGCCCTGAAAGCCCCTTGGGCCTCGCGTGGATTGTTCGAGAAAAAGGCCCGCTATTTTCTGCGCTATCATTTATCACTGTCAACACATAATGATTCCCCTCGCAGCTCCTTATTGATGTTTGTAATTGCATTATCTCATAAGGGGCATGATCAATGGAGCCGAGGCAGAGCCAGTGCGAGGTCAGGGGATGGCGGATTGCTGTTGGTCCATTTAATACAACAGGCAGTCATTATGTCTCACATAGCCTTCACTAACGCTCTCCAGCAACCATTTCGCCTGCTTGGTCTCCCAATCAAACCGTCTCCTCAGAGATTTCGCAGAAGAGCTTGTTTCATTTGTGTAACCCCTAGCCACGGCAGATAAAAAATATGAACGCAAGACAGACAGGGAAGGAAAAAGAATGCAATTAACTGTAGTAAAGATATTAGTTCGATTAGGGCTAAAAAAGTAGAAGATAAATTAATGTGCGGAGTCATCAGGATGTTTGGAAACATGTGGTGGGAGAATGGTAGGCTATGACTTCTGAATTTACAGTAGGTTTTAAATGTTCCTGTAAGACTGCAGTTTTGGTTGAACAGCGTCAAATGACCCCCCCCACTGGTTCAATCAAAGTTGTTTCCACTTCCTTTTAACCCCAAAATCAATGTGATGACGTTGAATCAACGTGATAAAACCCATCGGATTTGCTTAAAAGTTTTCAACGTGAGGACATTTTGTATTTTTTCCCCACACAAATTGTAACCTAAATCCAATGAAATTGCTGAAATGTTTTGTTAATTTCACGTTGAATTCACATTAGTTGACAACTCAACCAAATGTAAAACACAAATAGATGTTGAACTGACGTCTGCTCCCAATGGGCGGAGACAGAACACTTGAAGAGAAACCCTCCCAAAACAAATTACTTAAAGAGGAAAAAAAACAACTCTACTTTCGATAAAGATCAGAAAGCTCCGTTCCTATTCCTTCAGTGGCAATAAAGGTATTGGCCTGTTATTGCTTGAAAGCTTTTCAAAAGAAATGTTAATAAGGAAAAATGTGAGAAGATAACGGTTGATAGCTGCGGACATTTAGTGGGGAGAATGAAGTCATGATATCGTGTTTCACATTTCAGAGGGACTGGTAAAGCCCGCACATCAAACACATGGGCCACTCTGCAAATGACTAGGCCTATAGACTAAGGAATACCGACATAATTGCGGTAATGTGAATAACTTGAGCGCTGGCCAAACACACACACACACACAGACATACACACACACACACACACACACACACACACACACACACACACACACACACACACACACACACACACACACACACACACACACACACACACACACACACACACACACACACACACACACAAATGTTCAATTTTTTTTTCTAAAATCTATTTTTCGAGATTTGTAATGTCTTCAAGTATGGGAAATGTTTTGTTTGTTTTACAAACCTACAAGTAGTTAGTTAAACCTCAAAAACGGCATGTCTGAAATCATCATGCATGCAGCATTTTGGAGACATTCTAATACAACACATTAAGAATTTTAATGTTTGGAAAAAATAAAATGTTTTGAGATCTTCTTCATGAATATATTTTGTATTTAGATAATGCCTTTAGCCTATGAATTATTCATTTAAATATAACTTGTTGAGAAGCCAAAACAGAAAACAATTATGATGAATTGAGATCAGGCTAAATGTAGGATACTATTTCCTTTTTCATCAGTTAAATAGTCTAACAAGTTGGAGCCTGCGTTTTCTTTAATATAGATTAGCAAATACAAGAATCATAGTTTTTGTTTTCTTATCTACCATGACCTTATGTTGTACCACGGAGCAGCGGTGTTACAAGATTACATTTTGTAAATATTGTCCATGTGCAGAGCTCGCATCAATTCCCCCGCGCGCAAGGTGTCCTGTCAAAAGTTATGAATGTAGAAATGATGGAGAGGTTGGAGACCTGCGTGCTCCTGCATACTAGTGCGTGCTCCTGCATACTAGTGCGTGCTAGGCGCCAACGTTGTGTGCTTGTTTGTGCATTTGGAGAGTAACGGGGTACAAAAATAAGCTGTTGGTGCAATCGAGGATTTTAAATTATAATTTTTTGAAGATAATTAATGTATGACTGTATCCATAACCATAATTGACAGTTGAAATATGCAACTTGCTCTCACAGTCTGACGCAAGAATTAGATGTTCATGCATGTTTCTCTAACTCAAATGTCGAAGTTATTTACAAATGTCAATTTTCGAAGTGTTTAAAGTTAAGCATCTGGCTCCCGAGTGGCGTGGTGGTCTAAGGCACTGCATCTCGGTGCTTGAGAGGTCACTACAGACATCCTGGTTTGATTCCAGGCTGTATCACAACCGGCCGTGATTAGGAGTACCATAGGGTGACGCACAATTGGCCCAGCGCCGTCCGGGTTTGGCCGTAGGCCGTCATTGTAAATACTATTTGTTTCTTAACTGACTTGCCTAGTTAATAAAAGGTTAAATCATCAACAACAAAAACGCTGAATCTTTAGGGTTAAGTTTACCTCGAAATCCTAACGTTAGACATTAACTCTGAATGGTTAAGGTTAGACATTAACTCTGAATGGTTAAGGTTAGACATTAACTCTGAATGGTTAAGGTTAGACATTAACTCTGAATGGTTAAGGTTAGACATTAACTCTGAATGGTTAAGGTTAGACATTAACTCTGAATGGTTAAGGTTAGACATTAACTCTGAATGGTTAAGGTTAGACATTAACTCTGAATGGTTAAGGTTAGACATTAACTCCGAATGGTTAAGGTTAGACATTAACTCCGAATGGTTAAGGTTAGACATTAACTCTGAATGGTTAAGGTTAGACATTAACTCTGAATGGTTAAGGTTAGACATTACCTCTGAATGGTTAAGGTTAGACATTAACTCTGAATGGTTAAGGTTAGACATTACCTCTGAATGGTTAAGGTTAGACATTAACTCTGAATGGTTAAGGTTAGACATTAACTCTGAATGGTTAAGGTTAGACATTAACTCTGAATGGTTAAGGTTAGACATTACCTCTGAATGGTTAAGGTTAGACATTAACTCTAAATGGTTAAGGTTAGACATTAACTCTGAATGGTTAAGGTTAGACATTAACTCTGAATGGTTAAGGTTAGACATTAACTCTGAATGGTTAAGGTTAGACATTAACTCTAAATGGTTAAGGTTAGACATTAACTCTGAATGGTTAAGGTTAGACATTAACTTTGAATGGTTAAGGTTAGACATTAACTCTGAATGGTTAAGGTTAGACATTACCTCTGAATGGTTAAGGTTAGACATTAACTCTGAATGGTTAAGGTTAGACATTACCTCTGAATGGTTAAGGTTAGACATTAACTCCGAATGGTTAAGGTTAGACATTAACTCCGAATGGTTAAGGTTAGACATTAACTCTGAATGGTTAAGGTTAGACATTAACTCTGAATGGTTAAGGTTAGACATTAACTCTGAATGGTTAAGGTTAGACATTAACTCCGAATGGTTAAGGTTAGACATTAACTCCGAATGGTTAACGTTAGACATTAACTCTGAATGGTTAAGGTTAGACATTAACTCCGAATGGTTAATGTTAGACATTAACTCCGAATGGTTAATGTTAGACATGAACTTCGAATGGTTAAGGTTAGACATTAACTTTGAATGGTTAAGGTTAGACATTAACTCCGAATGGTTAAGGTTTGGGATAGATTAAAACAAAAATGTGGAAGTTGCAACCTTTGGAATAAGAGGTAAACCAAAACCTGCTTGAAGGTGCCAGCGCTCACTGTTTCCCCTAGCGGCCGGGGTTCAAGTCGTCTCCCGACTTCGTCAGACATGGATGGACATCGAGAACGTGTCATGGCTGACCTGTCTGGAAATATAATATTATGCACACAATGAGCTGGCTATTTAAAATACTTTGATATCATCTTGACTCCCTATTTATTCACATCCCAGTTTAGGCCTCAAACATGCTTCAGGTAGTAATGTTTGTCTCCTCCACAATCCAAATAAGTGGCAAGGAGAGGTATCTGAGTGTCATCAGATCAATGGCAGTCCGTGATGTAGCTTTTCAGCCCATAAAGCACAGGTGTCAAACTCATTCCACGGGGGGCCGAGTGTCTGCGGGTTTTCGCTCCTCCCTTGTACTTGATTGATGAATTAACATCACTAATTAGTTAGGAACTCCCCACACCTGGTTGTCTAGGGCTTTATTGAAAGGAAAAACCAAAAACCTGCAGACACTAGGCCCTCCGTGGAATGAGTTTGACACCCCTGCCATAAAGGGAGAGAGGTTTGTCTTCTACTGCTGGAGAACTAGAACACCTCTATAACTGGGGTAGAACACCTGCCTGAATCTCTCTCTCTCTCTCTCTCTCTCTCTCTCTCTCTCTCTCTCTCTCTCTCTCTCTTTTGCTCTCTCTCTCTCTCTCTCTCTCTCTCTCTCTTTTGCTCTCTCTCTCTCTCTCTCTCTCTCTCTCTCTCTCTCTCTCTCTCTCTCTCTCTCTCTCTCTCTCTCTCTCTCTCTCTCTCTCTGTCTCTCTCTCTCTCTCCCTCTCTCTCTCTCTCTCCCTCTCTCTCTCCCTCTCTCTCTCGCTCTTTCTCTCTCTCTCAGGGTCACCTTGGCAGCGGATATCACACCAGGCAGCAAGGGCATGAGAGAGAGAGAAAGAAGCTCCTCGGATATCAGTCGAGGGAAGCGCACGCCAGGTCGGCTCCTCCGTTCACCTGGTGAGACCGGATCCAATAATAGACGAAGACCGTGTTTGCCTTTAACGAGGGGCCCCCGTCGACCCCCACCTGCTCCCGGGGATAATACCGACCGACAGACAGACAGGCCCCCGTCCAT
The DNA here is from genome assembly GCF_016432855.1 of Salvelinus namaycush. Lineage (NCBI taxonomy): Eukaryota > Metazoa > Chordata > Actinopteri > Salmoniformes > Salmonidae > Salvelinus > Salvelinus namaycush. Next base: position 35,795,929 of record NC_052328.1, read on the forward strand.
GAATGCCAAAACGCACTCAGCATCATCTTCTAGCTCTTCTTTCTTCTCTTCCGGGTTATGAAGGATTACGTTTCTCTCCAGTACAATAAGCACTTATGTTCCCTGTCCACTTTGATCCTCGCGCTCCTGGACAAAGCACCTGACACTGAACTATGACGCAACTATTGTGAGACCGAAATGTCACCTTATTCCCGACATAGTGTGCTGCTTTGGACCAGAGAGTGCTATGTAGCTCTGGTCATAAGTAATGGATTATGTAGGGAATAGGGTGCAATGTGGAACGCAGAAAAGGAAACCAAGCCTGCCGTAGAGAGTACAGTGTAGTCTACAGTGCCGCTCGCTCGCACACACACACACACACACACACACACGCACGCACGCACACGCACGCACGCACGCACGCACGCACGCACGCACGCAGCACGCACGCACGCACGCACAAACACATACACACACACACACACACACGCACGCACGCACGCACGCACGCACAAACACACACACACACGCACGCACGCACGCACGCACGCACGCACGCACGCACGCACAAACACACACACACACACACACACACACACACACACACACACACACTGGCTTTCAGACTCCTTGCCAAGGTATGAGATTGCAAAGAGATTAGGAGCGGTAGAAGTCTCACATTGAGACTCAGTAAAATTATAGAGAGACCATTGTTTGTAGTGGGGTGGATGGGAGCCCGGGTTAGGCTATGGGTAAAAAACTGTCCACATTAGTCTAACTAAACCAGTCATCTTCAAGGTCGTACTATAAAGTCTTGAGCATCTTATTTTGGACCAAAGAGCTTGTGGTAGGCCATGCAGCTATTATAATGGATTCAATGGTTTTGCAGTACATTTTAATGGTGATTCCCTTTTATCACATCACTGGCCATATTATTATGTTTATGATTATTATTAGCCAATTATTATTATGATGCTGATTATTATTGTAGGCTTTTTGTATTATTATTAACATAAGCATTATTAAACATATTGTAATCACATCTTTAACCAGGTATTATTCTGTATTACAATCAAATATTATTAGTAGTAGAAGTAGTAGTAGTAGTATTAAGAATATGAATAGTTACTAATATTGTTGTTATCATATTATCAGACCATTAATTCTGTCCATCTAATAGCAACACATAAGCATTCACTCAGATGGAGGGGAGCTCGAGACCTTCAAACTAAACATATACTCTCTGTCGAAGCTATAACCGCAGTGCTTGATTCACTGACGCCTTCCTTCACTACTTATTAGCGAATGGATAACTGCGCCGGTAAAGTTAGGCCTTTAATGAAACTGTATCCCTCCGCAGGGTTGAAAGTTACAGCAGCTCGACTGGGTTTCACCTTTTTACTGAAGGTTGTAGCAGGTTGTACAGATTACATCCTAGGAGCAGAACTGGCCCCCGGAAGTAAACAGCGCAGGACGCAAATTGAGACAGGACAGAGACGGTTGAATTCCAGCCCCAGTACAATAGTGGTAAAGCTCAGGCCTAAAGACACGTCTTCTATTCCTTTATTTATTTATTAACTTGCCCAACATTTTTTATAATTCCTGACTTTTACATCTGCAGTTTTGTCATTGGATGTAAAATAGTGTTGTTAGGGGGAGCGTCTTGTTTAATTGAATACAATAATCTGAGCACCATGATTAATTTAGAATGAGTTCTACATTCATGTGGCTATTTTCAAGCTGTATGGGAATCCAAAGAAGTCTGTAATATCGTTGTGTGGCTTAAAATACCATCACATAATGTGGTCATTACAACTGTTGGCCCATGCGTAAATGTGCCACCAAAGGGGCCACTTGACGTATAATGGGCTAGATTAGCGTAAAATAGCGAGTTAGAGAGGTCAATATGTGTCTTCCCATCTTTATCAGGGGTTAATACGGATTCACATGCTTCACACATTCTTCTAATGCCTCGCCTTCAGTGCGCGTTGACAGATTGATCTAATATCTAAGCAAGCACGTCCATTGCTGCATATTTGTCAAGTCTCCAAAAAGCGGATATTTTGTCTGGCCTAAAGATACGTATCTATGTCTTCGAGTCTTGACATTTAAACCTAAAAATACTTTTTTAAAGCAATGTCTCAAACGAAAATGGAGTAACTGTATGTTAATGTGTTGTGTTTAAAAACAATAATTGTTGCTTCTCTGCAATAATGGATAAAACCCCTACTAACACCCGCATCTCACCCGGTACTGCAGCATAATTCATCAGTCGCACGTCAGTGATGGGTTAAGAAAATGTCAGCGAGAAGCGCTCTCACCTTGTCAATCTGCGGCGCCGCGAGGATGCGTTTCCACCTTCACGCCCTGCGTGTTTATCACACAGCAAGACACCATCTGCGTCTGAAATGGCACCCTAATCACTATATTGTACATTACTTTTGACCAAGGCTGATAGATATGGTTCTGGTCAAAAGTATGACACTATATATGGTAGGCAATAGGGCGCCATTTCTGACAGATTCCTCCTTAGCTATTGTTAGTTATTTGCCTGCTTAGCTTGTTCTACAGAAACCCAGAAACATGTCCGGGATGGATGCAGTTATTGTCCAATCAGAACCATTTCATAGAGACTGTCTGACTGCTTGATGTATTTATTGTCTACACTCTTGCTCACCATCGTTTGTAAAGACAGTGTTTTTCAGTCATTTGATTAAATAAATGTAGTTCACAGCAAGACTCAACTACTCTTCCAGTTCATGTCTATCAAATCCTGTGTTTTACACATTCAGAGAATTATCCATCAAATAATGACTCCAACAGTTTGGTCTCTTCCTCTCTGTGTTGGGATTAATCACAGTCTAGATCTCTCTCTCTCTCTCTCTCTGTCTCTCTCTCTCTCTCTCTCTCTCTCTCTCTGTCTCTCTCTGTCTCTCTCTCTCTGTCTCTCTGTCTCTCTGTCTCTCTGTCTCTCTGTCTCTCTGTCTCTCTGTCTCTCTCTCTCTCTCTCTCTCTCTCTGTCTCTCTGTCTCTCTGTCTCTCTGTCTCTCTGTCTCTCTGTCTCTCTGTCTCTCTCTCTCTCTCTCTCTCTCTCTCTCTCTCTCTCTCTCTCTCTCTCTCTCTCTCTCTCTCAATTCAAGGGCTTTATTGACATGGAATACATATTTTAACATTGCCAAGCACGTGAAATAGATAATAAACAAAAGTGAAATAAACAATAACAATTAACAGCAACTTTACACTCACAGAAGTTCCAAAAGAATAAAGATGTCTATATACAGTGTTGTAACAATCTCTCTCTCTCTCTCTCACTCTCACTCTCACTCTCTCTCTCGTCCATGTGGCCCCCAGTCACAAGTTCAGGAGCAGGTCTGTTTATTCAACACTGCCAATCAGTGCCTGTCTTGAGCTGCTTGACCAATCAGAGACACAGACACCTGATGGGACTCTGGATATGCTGCCATCATAACAAATAGTTCCTGACCTGTGTATTTCTTCACCAGCGATGCAGTGAAATGTATCCACAGTACAATGAGTAAAAATGTGTCAACGTCTCTAATGTGAAAGGCTTTTTCTTCTAATACACCTCTGACGAATAAGTATCGTATATCTAAAGTTTGAAAATACCAATATTATCCACAACAGGCCCCATGACTAGAGGATTTGTGTGCTGAAAAGGCATCACCATAGAGGGGCCTAAAAACACTTAATTTTTTCTCCTCTGCCCCCCCCCCCCCATTGGCTGTCTTCTCCCCCCCCCCCCATACCCAGGGATCGCATCGCGCGATTTACTAAGCAAATCTTAGCCAGGGGAGACAAAGAGGGGCTCCTAACTCTCCCGGAGGAGACACACTGTGCAGTGCTGGGCTCGCCTCGGCACAATTTATGGACCATGGACAGTTTATAAGAAGCAATGTAGTCTATCAGAGAGGTTGCGTTCCAAATGGAACCCTCTTATTTAAATAGTGCACTACTTATGACCATGACCCATAGGGCTCTGGTTAAAAGTAGTGCACTACATAGGGAATAGGGTGCCATTTTGGGACACAAGGGACAGAGTCTATGGAGCACAGGGGGATGTGTGTGTGTGTGTGTTTTGAGTCTATGTAGCACAGGGGGGGACGTTCCCATGCAGAAAGCCGTGTTGTTGAATAATACTCTCCCTGATGAAGACGTTTCCCCCGTGAAGTAAACCGGCAGGGAGCCCAACGGACCCTCACTATTTCTAACGTAATATGAGGATCAGGGAGGGCCTTCTGTCGGCCGTGGTTTTACTGTATGTGCAGTAAGCTACATCTAGTCAGAGAACGAGACAAGATGGAACTGTGCTAGCTACATCTAGTCAGAGAACGAGACAAGATGGAACTGTGCTAGCTACATCTAGTCAGAGAACGAGACAAGATGGAACTGTGCTAGCTACATCTAGTCAGAGAACGAGACAAGATGGAACTGTGCTAGCTACATCTAGTCAGAGAACGAGACAAGATGGAACTGTGCTAGCTACATCTAGTCAGAGAACGAGACAAGATGGAACTGTGCTAGCTACATCTAGTCAGAGAACGAGACAAGATGGAACTGTGCTAGCTACATCTAGTCAGAGAACGAGACAAGATGGAACTGTGCTAGCTACATCTAGTCAGAGAACGAGACAAGATGGAACTGTGCTAGCTACATCTAGTCAGAGAACGAGACAAGATGGAACTGTGCTAGCTACATCTAGTCAGAGAACGAGACAAGATGGAACTGTGCTAGCTACATCTAGTCAGAGAACGAGACAAGATGGAACTGTGCTAGCTACATCTAGTCAGAGAACGAGACAAGATGGAACTGTGCTAGCTACATCTAGTCAGAGAACGAGACAAGATGGAACTGTGCTAGCTACATCTAGTCAGAGAACGAGACAAGATGGAACTGTGCTAGCTACATCTAGTCAGAGAACGAGACAAGATGGAACTGTCTGAAGTTGAATACTTGTTTTTATTGGCCACTTCCACTTTAGTAAGAAATATCGTTTTGTTATGTTCCATAATTTAAAAATATTTCCAGATCCATTTGTCCAAAGTTGGCAACAGTTGGTCCATTTATTAATATATTATGACACTTGTAGGAATCAACTCCTCAACATGTTTTAATCAGTATCAACCATCCTATAATGTAAGGTATGAACAACAGCAACTTGATGGAATATGAGAGAGAATGGAAGAAAAATATGACAATTAGAAAAAGAGAGAAAGAAAGACTGCCACGTACGTCCTAGGAATCTTCAACTTCTTCCCGCGCTAGCAGGACATCTGCCAGGGGTGGCGTCGTTGTGGCGGCAGGGCGTCTCGTTGGAGGGACAGCTTGTTATGCAAATGTCTGATGTGGCCGTGAGACAATGACAGACAGGCAGGACGCAGGACAGAGGCGCTCGACATCAATGAAGCTGTCACTTGTCACCTTGGACTGGATGAGTCTCCTGCTCTCTCTGTTTCAGTTTCTCTCTCTCTCTCTCTCTCTCTCTCTCTCTCTCTCTCTCGCTCTCTCTCTCTCTCTCTCGCTCTCTCTCTCTCTCTCTCGCTCTCTCTCTCGCTCTCTCTCTCGCTCTCTCTCGCTCTCTCTCCAGTTAGGTGAGCTAAGTGTGTTTTAAATAAAACAGCACCGCAGGAAAGAGTGAAAAGAAAAGGGAAAAAAAGAAATATGAGGCCATTTTTCATGGAGGAGCCATTGTGATTTTAACACTGTTTAATGTAGCTGAGAAGTAATTGGATTGGATAGAGGGCACGGTGAGAGCTTGAAACACAACGCCTAAACATTACAAGAGGAATTCAAAGTTGTGCCACCTAGCTAACCTCCACTGAGTACCAGGGTTGTTTATGTTAGGGCTGAAATCTCTCCCGCTCAGATATGAAACAAATCCATCAGATAAGAGTGGATAAGACACACACACACACACACACACACACACACACACACGTCCCATAAAAAGCTTTTAGCGTTGCAGAGAACAGCTGAGGTTGAGACTATTGTTAAACTGTGTGATGGATGAACCCAAGGAATGTTAGTGTTAACCTGCATCCCAAATGACAGCCCTATGTAGTGCACTACTATTGACCAGGGCCCATAGGGCTTCCTATAGGGATTCCCATAGGGATCTGGTCAACAGTAGTGCACTCTGTAGGGTACAGGGTGCCATTTGGGACGAATCCTAACACTCAAATACAGTTTAATTTATTAGGGTCGGGATAAGCAGGGTCACTGGCACTAAATGGAGTGTCAACGAGGGAAGCACAATTTCAAGGTAAATAATAAGCAGTTGAATGAGTGGGTAACCTGAGTGGATACACGCTTTAAGTGTACAGCTGGAGTACACAGTTCTATCTGTGTGTGTGTGTGTGTGTGTGTGTGTGTGTGTGTGTGTGTGTGTGTGTGTGTGTGTGTGTGTGTGTGTGTGTGTGTGTGTGTGTGTGTGTGTGTGTGTGTGTGCGGGTGGGTGGGTTTATGTCTGTGTCGTGTGTGAGCGTAATATTCAGTCATTACTATTCTGTTGTTTTGGTAAGACATCACTTTACATTCCAGTAATCACTGGGTATTTACTGTACACAATTACACTGTGAATGTGGTAATGAGACAGTTATAACCTGTATGCATTATTTACTTATTTATTTGAGGTTCGTAGCTCTGCTAGGGACAATTATGTTGAATTATTTGAATGAGCTATTTCATTATCCCTATTCTTACCACAAAATGTTCTATCAAAACCCAGGTCAATATCAGTGGAAATGGGACTGTCCAAGAAGTGCTAGCATTTTGTTTGTATTGCCCCCGTCCCCCGTTCCCCGTCGTGCAGGCCGATGTCTCTCGCTCTCTCTCTGTCTCTTTCGAACCTGAGTGTGTCTGTGTGTCTGGTACGGCATCAACAGACCTTGGTGTCTGCCTCCCAGCTCAGTCACCGTTAACTCTAGCGATGAGTTGTGGCCGAGCGTTAAACTGTGCTACAGCCCCAGTCAATGTTTATGTCTACCAATCAACTGCTATGTGTTTATTTTATATGGAATTATGTACAAGGCCTTCCTAAAACATGCCCGCCTGTATTCAGCATAGCCGATTTACGAGCTGCAGGAGGGATATCAGAATATCTTAGTTGAAGAAGCAATGTTGTTGTTGAAATCGGTGTATTTCAGTTTGGAGGAGGCCATTTTGTTTTTCTTTGTTTTGACTTTGGGGTTGTCATACTGTTGTAGATTTCTCTTTAGTCCTTGTTCTCACCGGAGGGTGAAAAAAGAGAGAAAGGTGCGAGAGGTAAGTTAAGAATGGAGAAGAGATGAAAAGTTATGAGGATCGGAAAAGAGGTAGAGGGATAAGTGAGGGATGTGAAAAGATGCAGATGACCCGAGGAGGATGGCTGCAAGTGCAGAAAGAGAAAGAAAGTTGCATATGCAGAGAAGTGTATTGAATAGTGGAAGGAAAGAGGGGAAGTGGAGCAGTCCAGTGGATTAGGGAGGTAAAGACACTGTAGTCCCTCAGGAGAAGAACTAAGCAGCTGGATGTAAGCCTTTGATATCTCCCTCCCCAAGGGGGTGTGTGTGTGTGTGTGTGTGTGTGTGTGTGTGTGTGTGTGTGTGTGTGTGTTTGATAGGTCTCCCTAAGGATGTTCATCCCAAGCCCCAAATCAAACAAGCTTGTAGATGGTGGCCCACAAGGGATAAAGAAGAAGGAAGCCAAACAGTCCCCGCTCGCTATGTGACCTGTGTGTGTGTTCAGATGAGCAGTTGAGATTAGGCCTGTCCTTCCTGCCCCGTGTGTTAACACAGCCCACTCCAGATACTTCTTTGTGAGAAGGAAGTGAGGGGACCAGAAAGTGTTTTGTCCCCAAATCCATGTGAGCAGAGAGCAAACAGAGCTTTAATCCTGATGGACAGCACGACTTGACATCAATTTGTCCCTGGGTGGAGCAGGACCACAGGGCCCCATGTTACTAGTCTCCTAATCCTCCTCCTCCTATTCCTCTCTCCTCCTCTCCTTCCTTCTATCTCAGTGACTAGCTCAAGTCTCCCTATACCCCTCCTCAACCTCCTCGTCCTCACTCTTCTCCTCCTCTCTCCTCCTCTCCTTCCTTCTCGCTCAGTGACTAGCTCAAGTCTCCTTACCCCTCCTCAACCTCCTCGTCCTCACTCTTCTCCTCCTCTCTCCTCTCCTCCTCTCCTTCCTTCTCTCTGTGACTAGCTCAAGTCTCCTTACCCCTACTCAACCTCATCGTCCTCACTCTTCTCCTCCTCTCTCCTCTCCTCCTCTCCTTCCTTCTCTCTCAGTGACTAGCTCAAGTCTCCTTACCCCTACTCAACCTCCTCGTTCTCACTCTTCTCCTCCTCTCTCCTCTCCTCCTCTCCTTCCTTCTCTCTCAGTGACTAGCTCAAGTCTCCTTACCCCTACTCAACCTCATCGTCTTCACTCTTCTCCTGCTCTCTCTTCTATCCTGCTCATCCTCCCCTTCCCCTCCTCCTCCTCTCCACCCTCCTCCCCCTTCTCTCCTCCTCTTCTCCTCTCCTCCACTCTCTTCCATTCTCTTACCGCCCCGCCTCTCACTTCCTCCTCTCTTCCACTAGCCTCCCTTCTCTCTCCTCCACTCCACTCCCCACCTCTTCCTCTCCTCCCTTCTCTTTCAGCTCAGACCTTTCCTCCCTCCATTCAGAGTGAGTTTCCACGGTGATAAATCGTGATGCGTGGGGCTGGCGGACTGTGAGTAGTAACTCACCACTGCTTTGGAACTCAATCTGAAGACAGCAGACAAGAGAATGCATCTCAAGCAGAGCATGGGAGGGAGAGATATATGGAAGGGGATTTTATTGTGCTGTATTTCATGGGACTCTATGCTATCTGATATCTGCATCAAGGTTGTGGGACTAGGACAGTACACTTGGACTCAAATGAAAACTTGTATTCACAGATAAGAGTCTAGTGTATTTTCTTGATTGCAGTGATTGAAGGATGAAACATAGAATCAGTGAAGGACATTCAATTTAAGAAGAAAACGGTTCAATAAAATTGTTTGTAAAAAAAGAGATGTATTTGTTTTTCATGCTCAAATCAAAATTATATTTTCGTGACTCACTAACTAGTGATGCGAAATGCGGTAGAGGGAGAGGGTGAAGGGAAGCATAGAGGGAGTAGAGAGAACAGAGAACAGAGAGGAGAGGGAGGCCAAGGCCAGGGGTGCTAAGAGGGGGAGGCCTCAGGGGACCTCCAGTCAAACCTTCTCCTTCTCTCCTTCCCTCCCTTCTTTTCCCTTCACTTGTTCCTCCTCTCCCTTCTCTCCTTCATAGTAGAAGCAGAAAGCGGGCCTAGCAGTGAACCCAGGGGTTAGGCAGAGGACGCAATGTCTTGTAAAACATATGCACTTAATATCAGGGCCATAAAACTTAAAAGCTATTTTGGAAAATAGAAAGGGAAATATTTATGCGTCTGGTCCGGGGTCTGGGATAGTGGGCCCTGTTTTAACCTGGGGTCTGGGGACAGAGGGCCCTGTTTTAACCTGGGGTCTGGGGACAGAGGGCCCTGTTTTAACCTGGGGTCTGGGATAGAGGGCCCTGTTTTAACCTGGGGTCTGGGATAGAGGGCCCTGTTTTAACCTGGGGTCTGGGATAGAGGGCCCTGTTTTAACCTGATATCTGGGGACAGAGGGCCCTATCCTGTGGTCTGGGGTGGCAGGTAGCCTAGTGGTTAGAGCGTTGGACTAGTAACCGAAAGGTTTCAAGATCAAATCCCCGAGCTGACAAGGTGAAGAAATCTGTGGTTCTGCCCCTGAACAAGGCAGTTAACCCACTGTTCCCCTGAACAAGGCAGTTAACCCACTGTTCCCCTGAACAAGGCAGTTAACCCACTGTTCCCCTGAACAAGGCAGTTAACCCACTGTTCCCCTGAACAAGGCAGTTAACCCACTGTTCCCCTGAACAAGGCAGTTTAACCCACTGTTCCCCTGAACAAGGCAGTTAACCCACTGTTCCCCTGAACAAGGCAGTTAACCCACTGTTCCCCTGAACAAGGCAGTTAACCCACTGTTCCCCTGAACAAGGCAGTTAACCCACTGTTCCTAGGCTGTCATTGAAAATAAGAATTTGTTCTTAACTGACTTGCCTAGTTAAATAAAAATAAATAAAATAAATAAATAGAGGGCCCTGTTTTATCCATACCCTCCAGCCCAGCATACCGTCCAGCCCAGTTTACCCCCCAGCCCAGCATACCCCCCAGCCAGCATATCCCCCAGCCCAGCATGCCCTCCAGCCCAGCATACCCCCCAGCCAGCATACCCCCAGCCCAGCATACCCCCCAGCCCAGTGACAGACGACAGAGAAAACACCATACCCCCATGTCTGGGCCTAATTACCAACCAAAGTAGGCCTCTTGTTTTAGTGGTGGCTGACTTCATAAATCGTGAGACGGCACTCTGTTTACGTTGAGTTGACCTTGCGGTGCCCCCTAGTTTCTGGTCTGGATTGGGGTTAGTGTGTGTGTGTGTGTGTTTCTCTTCCCTCAGCGCTGGTAATATAGGACCTGCCATTTAATAGCACAGTTAGTAAGGTCAATCAAAGTAAGGAGTTAGTAAGGTCAATCAAAGCTTGACGTAATCAAAGAGCGATATTATAAACTGCAGGTCGTAACCCCAAAACGTCTGCTGAGAGACGTTACCAGCAGACTAGAGCAGGCTGGGAAAAATCTAAATTAGTCTTCTCTTAGCTGATACAGTAAATATATATTAATTGATCGTCGTAACCTAGCCAACCAATATAATAATAATAATCCACATAATAATTCACATATCCTGTTGCTGCAGAGTTATTTCCCTGCTGTAGCAAACTGGCTCAAATTAAGATCCTCCATCTGTAGCTCTGTCCTAAAGTAGTGCACTATGTTGGGAAAAGGGCTCTGTCCTAAAGTAGTGCATTATGTAGGGAAAAGGGCTCTGATCTAAAGTAGTGCACTATGTTGGGAAAAGGGCTCTGATCTAAAGTAGTGCACTATGTAGGGAAAAGGGCTCTGATCTAAAGTAGTGCACTATGTAGGGAAAAGGGTTCTGATCTAAAGTAGTGCACTATGTAGGGAAAAGGGCTCTGTTCTAAAGTAGTGCACTAGGTAGGGAAAGGGCTCTGATCTAATGTAGTGCACTATGTAGGGAAAAGGGCTCTGATCTAAAGTAGTGCACTATGTAGGGAAAAGGGCTCTGATCTAAAGTAGTGTACTATGTAGGGAAAAGGGCTCTGATCTAATGTAGTGCACTATGTAGGGAAAAGGGCTCTGATCTAAAGTAGTGCACTATGTAGGGAAAATGGCTCTATTCTAAAGTAGTCCACTAGGTAGGGAAAAGGGCTCTGATCTAATGTAGTGCACTATGTAGGGAAAAGGGCTCTGGTCTAATGCAATGCACTATGTAGGGAAAAGGGCTCTGATCTAATGTAATGCACTATGTAGGGAAAATGGCTCTATTCTAAAGTACTGCACTAGGTAGGGAAAAGGGCTCTGATCTAAAGTAGTGCACTATGTAGGGAAAAGGGCTCTGATCTAATGTAGTGCACTATTTAGGGAAAAGGGCTCTGGTCTAATGTAATGCACTATGTAGGGAAAAGGGCTCTGATCTAAAGTAGTGCACTATGTAGGGAAAAGGGCTCTGATCTAATGTAGTGCACTATTTAGGGAAAAGGGCTCTGATCTAAAGTCGTTCACTATGTAGGGAAAAGGGCTCTGATCTGAATTAGTGCACTAGGTAGGGAAAAGGGCTCTGATCTAATGTAGTGTACTGTGTAGGGAAAAGGGCCTGGTCTAATGTAGTGCACTATGTAGGGAAAAGGGCTCTGATCTAAAGTAGTGCACTATGTAGAGAAAAGGGCTCTGATCTGAATTAGTGCACTAGGTAGGGAAAAGGGCTCTGATCTAAAGTAGTGCACTATGTAGGGAAAAGGGCTCTGATCTAATGTAGTGCACTATGTAGGGAAAAGGGCTCTGATCTAAAGTAGTGCACTATGTAGGGAAAATGGCTCTATTCTAAAGTAGTCCACTAGGTAGGGAAAAGGGCTCTGATCTAATGTAGTGCACTATGTAGGGAAAAGGGCTCTGGTCTAATGTAATGCACTATGTAGGGAAAAGGGCTCTGATCTAATGTAATGCACTATGTAGGGAAAATGGCTCTATTCTAAAGTACTGCACTAGGTAGGGAAAAGGGCTCTGATCTAAAGTAGTGCACTATGTAGGGAAAAGGGCTCTGATCTAATGTAGTGCACTATTTAGGGAAAAGGGCTCTGGTCTAATGTAATGCACTATGTAGGGAAAAGGGCTCTGATCTAAAGTAGTGCACTATGTAGGGAAAAGGGCTCTGATCTAATGTAGTGCACTATTTAGGGAAAAGGGCTCTGATCTAAAGTCGTTCACTATGTAGGGAAAAGGGCTCTGATCTGAATTAGTGCACTAGGTAGGGAAAAGGGCTCTGATCTAATGTAGTGTACTGTGTAGGGAAAAGGGCCTGGTCTAATGTAGTGCACTATGTAGGGAAAAGGGCTCTGATCTAAAGTAGTGCACTATGTAGAGAAAAGGGCTCTGATCTGAATTAGTGCACTAGGTAGGGAAAAGGGCTCTGATCTAATGTAGTGCACTATGTAGGGAAAAGGGCTCTGATCTAAAGTAGTGCACTAGGTAGGGAAAAGGGCTCTGATCTAATGTAGTGTACTGTGTAGGGAAAAGGGCCTGGTCTAATGTAGTGCACTATGTAGGGAAAAGGGCTCTGATCTAAAGTAGTGCACTATGTAGGGAAACGGGCTCTGATCTAAAGTAGTGCACTAGGTAGGGAAAAGGGCTCTGTTCTAAAGTAGTGCACTAGGTAGGGAAAGGGTTCTGATCTAATGTAGTACACTATGTAGGGAAAAGGGCTCTGATTTTGTTTATTTCATGTTGGGTAATGCTAGTCCTGAAGGGTACCAACACACTGCTCACCCATGGGAATATGGTGTAGAATGCTAGTCCTGAAGGGTACTATCACACTGCTCACCCATGGGAATATGGTGGGTAATGCTAGTCCTGAAGGGTACCAACACACTGCACACCCATGGGAATATGGTGGGTAATGCTAGTCCTGAAGGGTACCAACACACTGCTCACCCATGGGAATATGGTGGGTAATGCTAGTCCTGAAGGGTACCAACACACTGCACACCCATGGGAATATGGTGGGTAATGCTAGTCCTGAAGGGTACCAACACACTGCACACCCATGGGAATATGGTGGGTAATGCTAGTCCTGAAGGGTACCAACACACTGCACACCCATGGGAATATGGTGGGTAATGCTAGTCCTGAAGGGTACCAACACACTGCACACCCATGGGAATATGGTGGGTAATGCTAGTCCTGAAGGGCACCAACACACTGCACACCCATGGGAATATGGTGGGTAATGCTAGTCCTGAAGGGTACCAACAAACATGAATCAATAGTTACACAATATATCACAAATAAATGAAGAGCGGCGAAAGGGGGGTAGGCTCTCGTTGCTGCGTCAACATGGAATATATCTTAGTAATGCTGAAGGCATCTCTATCGCTCTCGTTGGTGCGTCAACATGGAATATATCTTAGTAATGCTATCGTCATCTCTACTGCTCTCGTTGGTGCTTCAACATGGAATATATCTTAGTAATGCTGAAGGCATCTCTACCGCTCTCGTTGGTGCTTCAACATGGAATATATCTTAGTAATGCTGAAGGCATCTCTACCGCTCTCGTTGGTGCTTCAACATGGAATATATCTTAGTAATGCTATCGTCATCTTTACTGCTCTCGTTGGTGCTTCAACATGGAATATATCTTAGTAATGCTGAAGGCATCTCTACTGCTCTCGTTGGTGCTTCAACATGGAATATATCTTAGTAATGCTGAAGGCATCTCTACCGCTCTCGTTGGTGCTTCAACATGGAATATATCTTAGTAATGCTATCGTCATCTCTACTGCTCTCGTTGGTGCTTCAACATGGAATATATCTTAGTAATGCTGAAGGCATCTCTACCGCTCTCGTTGGTGCTTCAACATGGAATATATCTTAGTAATGCTGAAGGCATCTCTACCGCTCTCGTTGGTGCTTCAACATGGAATATATCTTAGTAATGCTATCGTCATCTTTACTGCTCTCGTTGGTGCTTCAACATGGAATATATCTTAGTAATGCTGAAGGCATCTCTACTGCTCTCGTTGGTGCATCAACATGGAATATATTTTGGTAATGCTGAAGGCATCTCTACTTCTTTCGTTACGTCCCAAATGGCACCCTATTCCCAGACCCCTATGGACCAGGGCCCATAGGGGTCTGGTAAAATGTTGTGCATCATAAAGGAAATAGGTTTCCATTTGGGACACAACCTTTGAGATTCACCCCTTTAATGTAAACCAGCATGTACGTGTTGGTGAAGCTAGCTACATACAGCAGACAGATTTATAGCCTATTTTATCTTGCAGTGGGGAGGTATGGAACAGCAGGTGTGTGTGAGTGTGTGAACTTACCGTCATAACACAACTCTGAAAGTCCATCATGTGGACAAATCTACGACTCTTGACCTTACTGACTCTGTGCTATTAAATGTCAGGTCCTGTATCTACAGTGCTGAGGACACACACACACACACACACACACACGCACACGCACGTGTGCACGCGCACGTGTGCACGCGCACGCGCACACGCACACGCACACACACACACACACACACACACACACATACACGGGCCAAAACATACTGAACATTTATGACCTTAACATTCCTACAGGGTCAAGCAATCTATCAAATCCTCCACATTCTGGATTCAATTACACAGGCGATTGTGAAGAGAGGAGCGGCTATTTTAGCACGTTCGTTCTGCCCAGTCGGAAGAGGATCAGCCTAGTTGTTTAACGCTTGGTCTCTGAACGCAACTCAGTGTTGCGCGTTACGATCTCCAGTAGACATTGAGAGGGTTTGTTTCCTGCGGTTTCTTTTCGTGTATTGATGAGCATATATATTTTTGTAATTACAGGGCTCATCTGGAAAAGAGACCTTGGCCTCAGCATGACTCCCTGTCGAAGTAAAGGTTCAATATAATAAAAATGGCCTGATTGATTTGTTAGCCTCATTGGATCACGGTTTATTTCATCTTTGTAACATAGCTCAGTGTGGCTCTCAACCGTCCATAGGTGTATTCTACAGAGCAGGATCAATAGCTGTGTTCGAATACACATACTAACATACTGTATACTACATACATTTTTTTTGTATTTAACTTTTATTTAACTAGGCAGTTAAGAACAAATTCTTATTTACAGTGATGGCCTACCCCGGTCAAATCCGGACGACGCTGGGCCAATTGTGCACCACCTGTCACGACTTCCGCCGAAGTCGGTCCCGCTCCTTGTTCGGGCGGCGTTCGGCGGTCGACGTCACCGGCTTTCTAGCCACCGCCGATTCACTTTTCATTTTCCATTTGTTCTGTCTTTGTCTTATCACACCTGGCTTCACTCAATCAATGACCTGTTTATTATTTAACCCGTTGTTCTCCATGTGGTATTTGTGAGTGATTGTTTGTTGTATTGTGGTCCGTATTCTGTGGCCGTGTATATTACGTGTATATATTTGATTTTGAGTAAAAGTGATTGATTACTCATATCTGCTGTCCTGCGCCTGACTCATCTCGCCAGCTACACACAGACGCCTTTACACCACCCTTAATGATTATATACTACATACTATTGACCAGTAGTTCATTTTAGTGTACTGTAAACTAACTGTATTGTTTCAGTTGTGCGTTACTAGAGCTTCGCCTGTCTACCGGAAGTTGATGCTGTTGCTATGCAACCTCTTGCCAACTTTTTAGTTTAACAAATGACTAACTAAGCATTTTACGATTTCGGGTGTGTTCGTCAATTCAATCTGGAGTGTCAGAGTGCTCTCTGGGCTTTGGTAAATCCAGAGCATTGTTAGATTGTCCGTTCATAAATCCAGAGCATTGTTAGATTGTCCGTTCATAAATCCAGAGTATTGTTAGATTGTCCGTTCATAAATCCGGAGTATTGTTAGATTGTCCGTTCATAAATCCAAAGTATTGATATATTGTCCGTTCATAAATGCAGAGTATTGATAGATTGTCCGTTCATAAATCCAGAGTATTGATATATTGTCCGTTCATAAATCCAGAGTATTGTTAAATTGTCCGTTCATAAATCCGGACCTTTGTTAAATTGTCCGTTCATAAATCCAGAGCATTGTTAGATTGTCCGTTCATAAATCCAGAGCATTGTTAGATTGTCCGTTCATAAATCCAGAGTATTGTTAGATTGTCCGTTCATAAATCCAAAGTATTGATATATTGTCCGTTCATAAATCCAGAGTATTGATAGATTGTCCGTTCATAAATCCAGAGTATTGATATATTGTCCGTTCATAAATCCTGAGTATTGTTAAATTGTCCGTTCATAAATCCGGACCTTTGTTAAATTGTCCGTTCATAAATCCAGAGCATTGTTATATTGTCCGTTCATAAATCCGGAGTATTATTAGATTGCCCGTTCATAAATCCAGAGTATTAATAGATTAACCGTCCATAAATCCCGAGTATTGTTAGATTGTCTGTTCATAAATCCCGAGTATTGTTAGATTGTCTGTTCATAAATCCAGAGTATTGTTAGATTGTCCGTTCATAATGTCACGTTCTGACCTTTATTTTTCCTTTGTTTTGTCTTTATTTAGTATGGTCAGGGCGTGAGTTGGGGTACGCAGTCTATGTTTTGTGTTTCTATGTTTAGGTTTGTCATTTGGCCTGATATGGTTCTCAATCAGAGGCAGGTGTTTTGCATTGTCTCTGATTGGGAACCATATTTAGGTTGCCTGTTTTCACTGTTGGTTTGTGGGTGTTTGTCTTCCGTGTTAGTGTTTGTGCCACACGGGACTGTTTTTTGGTTAGATTTCTCTTTGTTATTTTGTTTTGTGTAGTGTTCAGTTTACTTTAATAAAACATGGACACTTACCACTCTGCGTTTTGGGGTATCAGGATGGACATGGGGTATCAAGATGGACATGGGGTATCTAGATGGACATGGGGTATCAGGATGGACTTGTGGTTCTTGTAGTTCTGTAGTTCTCTCTTTCCTTGTGTGTGTCTCTTGTCTCGCCATTTCTCTCTTTCATTCCTTCCCTCTGTTATAAGTCCTCTCATTCTCTAGGTTTCTCTTCAGCCTTCTGTCATTCTCTCTCTCTATTTCCCTTCAGCCTGTCATTCTCTCTATCTCTATGTCCCTTCAGCCTTCTGTCATTCTCTCTCTCTATTTCCCTTCAGCCTGTCATTCTCTCTATCTCTATGTCCCTTCAGCCTTCTCTCATCTGTTCACTGTGGTACAGGGCCTAGGTGGCTTTATCCCATCTTCTCTCATTCTGTATCTTTCTATGTTGTAGTTCTCTTCCTCTCTCCTTCTCTCTCTCTTCTCTGTGGTAGAGTGGTGATAAATCCCTATTTTATTACAGGAGAATTCCTCTCTCTCCACAGGGCTGACAGCTCCCTGCGTTCTCAGGACCCATCAGACCAGGCCCAGCACACCCTCCTTTCCTCCTCCTTTTCCCCTCCTCCTCCCTCTCCTTTCCATTTGGCTCTTATTACCGAGCCACAGAGAGAGACCATCAGACCCAGAGCAAGAGAGAAGAGGGGAGCGGGAGAAAGAGAGAGAGACAGAGAGACAGAGAGAGAGAGAGACACAGAGAGAGAGAGAGAGAGACAGAGACAGAGCGACAGAGAGACAGAGAGAGAGAGAGAGCGATAGAGGAAGAGAGAGAGATGTGTTAGAAGTTGAAAGAGAGAATGAGAGGGGATGAGGTAAAGGTAGATGGATGCAGCGGAGGGAGATGGACAGATGGAGAAAAGGGAAAGAGGAGAGAGAGAGGT
>NC_052328.1:35818825-35836325 GCF_016432855.1 Salvelinus namaycush
CGGGTGAATTATTAGGGGTACTCCTCTCTAGTATCATACAGATTAACACATCTGAAAGACCACGAATACAAATGATAACTATAACATTAATCACTTTGACCTCAAAATACACGAGCTGGATGTGTAAAACCCAATTAACTTTGAATAAATACTAATCACATTCCTAGCCTAGCCTAGCCCTTGAGTTTGTAGCCTAGCTCTTGAGTTTGTGGCCTAGCCCTTGAGTTTGTAGCCTAGCTCTTGAGTTTGTGGACTAGCCCTTGAGTTTGTAGCCTAGCCATTGGGCTTGTAGCCTAGCCCTTGAGTGTGTAGCCTAGCCCTTGAGTGTGTAGCCTAGCCCTTGAGCTTGTAGCCTAGCCCTTGGGCTTGTAGCTTAGCCCTTGAGTTTGTAGCCTGGCCCTTGAGTTTGTAGCCTAGCTCTTGAGTTTGTAGCCTAGCCCTTGAGTTTGTAGGCTAGCCCTTGGGCTTGTAGCCTAGCCCTTGAGTCTGTAGCCTGGCCCTTGAGTTTGTAGCCTAGCCCTTGAGTTTGAATTCTAGCCCTTGAGTTTGTAACCTAGCCCTTGAGTTTGTAGCCTAGTCCTTGAGTTTGTAGCCTAGCCCTTGGGTTTGTAGCCTAATCCTTGAGTTTGTAGCCTAGCCCTTGAGTTTATAGCCTAGCCCTTGAGTTTGTAGCCTAATCCTTGAGTTTGTAGCCTAGCCCTTGAGTGTGTAGCCTAGCCCTTGAGTGTGTAGCTTAGCCCTTGAGTTTGTAGCCTAGCCCTTGAGTTTGTAGCCTAGCCCTTGAGTTTGTAGCCTAGCCCTTGAGTTTGTAGCCTAGCCCTTGAGTTTGTAGCCTAGCCCTTGAGTGTGTAGTCTAGCCCTTGAGTTTATAGCCTAGCCCTTGAGTTTGTAGCCTAGTCCTTGAGTTTGTAGCCTAGCCCTTGGGTTTGTAGCCTAATCCTTGAGTTTGTAGCCTAGCCCTTGAGTTTGTAGCCTAGCCCTTGAGTTTGTAGCCTAGCCCTTGAGTTTGTAGCCTAGTCCTTGAGTTTGTAGCCCTGGAGCTTGTAGCATAGCCAGTGTCATCAAATACCTTCATATGGTGTCTATGGTCATGCAGTATCAAAGCACCCATTGCCAATGTATCTAACTGTAGACCAATTTCTGTTACCAGCAACATTATTTCTTTGACATCATCCCACTGGAGACTACTGGAAGGGTATAACAGCTCTCTATATAACCCCAAAATGACTGGAGACTACTGGGAGGGTATAACAGCTCTCTATATAACCCCAACATGACTGGAGACTACTGGGAGGGTATAACAGCTCTCTATATAACCCCAACATGACTGGAGACTACTGGGAGGGTATAACAGCTCTCTATATAACCCCAACATGACTGGAGACTACTGGGAGGGTATAACAGCTCTCTATATAACCCCAACATGACTGGAGACTACTGGGAGGGTATAACAGCTCTCTATATAACCCCAACATGACTGGAGACTACTGTGAGGGTATAACAGCTCTCTATATAACCCCAACAAGACTGGAGACTACTGGGAGGGTATAACAGATCTCTATATAACCCCAACATGACTGGAGACTACTGGGAGGGTATAACAGCTCTCTATATAACCCCAACATGACTGGAGACTACTGGGAGGGTATAACAGCTCTCTATATAACCCCAACATGACTGGAGACTACTGGGAGGGTATAACAGCTCTCTATATAACCCCCAACATGACTGGAGACTACTGGGAGGGTATAACAGATCTCTATATAACCCCAACATGACTGGAGACTACTGGGAGGGTATAACAGCTCTCTATATAACCCCAACATGACTGGAGACAACTGGGAGGGTATAACAGCTCTCTATATAACCCCAACATGACTGGAGACTACTGGGAGGGTATAACAGCTCTCTATATAACCCTAACATGACTGGAGACTACTGGGAGGGTATAACAGCTCTCTATATAACCCCAACATGACTGGAGACTACTGGGAGGGTATAACAGCTCTCTATATAACCCCAACATGACTGGAGACTACTGGGAGGGTATAACAGCTCTCTATATAACCCCAACATGACTGGAGACTACTGGGAGGGTATAACAGCTCTCTATATAACCCCCAACATGACTGGAGACTACTGGGAGGGTATAACAGCTCTCTATATAACCCCAACATGACTGGAGACTACTGGGAGGGTATAACAGATCTCTATATAACCCCAACATGACTGGAGACTACTGGGAGGGTATAACAGCTCTCTATATAACCCCAACATGACTGGAGACTACTGGGAGGGTATAACAGATCTCTATATAACCCCAACATGACTGGAGACTACTGGGAGGGTATAACAGCTCTCTATATAACCCCAACATGACTGGAGACTACTGGGAGGGTATAACAGCTCTCTATATAACCCCCAACATGACTGGAGACTACTGGGAGGGTATAACAGCTCTCTATATAACCCCAACATGACTGGAGACTACTGGGAGGGTATAACAGCTCTCTATATAACCCCAACATGACTGGAGACTACTGGGAGGGTATAACAGCTCTCTATATAACCCCAACATGACTGGAGACTACTGGGAGGGTTTAACAGCTCTCTATATAACCCCAACATGACTGGAGACTACTGGGAGGGTATAACAGCTCTCTATATAACCCCAACATGACTGGAGACTACTGGGAGGGTATAACAGCTCTCTATATAACCCCAACATGACTGGAGACTACTGGGAGGGTATAACAGCTCTCTATATAACCCCAACATGACTGGAGACTACTGGGAGGGTATAACAGCTCTCTATATAACCCCAACATGACTGGAGACTACTGGGAGGGTATAACAGCTCTCTATATAACCCCCAACATGACTGGAGACTACTGGGAGGGTATAACACAGGTATAACTAACATAGATAGGGCTCTAACTCCTCTAGCTCCACAATGAAATAGGGTGCAGGCCAGGCAGCAGGCTGTTAGCCAACCTGCCAGCTTAGTGGAGTCTGCCAATAGCATAGTCAGTGTAGTCAGCTCAGCCATCCCCATTGAGACTGTGTCGGTGCCTCGACCTAGGTTGGGCAAAACTAAACATGGCGGTGTTCGCCTTAGCAATCTCATTAGGATAAAGACCTCCTCCATTCCTGCCATTATTGAAAGAGATCGTGATACCTCACATCTCAAAATAGGGTTACTTAATGTTAGATCCCTCACTTCAAAGGCAGTCATAGTCAATGAACTAATCACTGATCATAATCTTGATGTGATTGGCCTGACTGAAACATGGCTTAAGCTTGATGAATTTACTGTGTTAAATGAGGCCTCACCTCCTGGTTACACTAGTGACCATATCCCCCGTGCATCCCGCAAAGGCGGAGGTGTTGCTAACATTTACGATAGCAAATTTCAATTTACAAAAAAGAAAATGACGTTTTCGTCTTTTGAGCTTCTAGTCATGAAATCTATGCAGCCTACTCAATCACTTTTTATAGCTACTGTTTACAGGCCTCCTGGGCCATATACAGCGTTCCTCTCTGAGTTCCCTGAATTCCTATCAGACCTTGTAGTCATAGCAGATCATATTCTAATTTTTGGTGATTTTAATATTCATATGGAGAAGTCCACAGACCCACTCCAAAAGTCTTTCGGAGCCGTCATCGACTCAGTGGGTTTTGTCCAACATGTCTCTGGACCTACTCACTGCCACAGTCATACTCTGGACCTATTCTTGTCCCATGGAATAAATGTTGTAGATCTTAATGTTTTTCCACATAATCCTGGACTATCGGACCACCATTTTATTACGTTTGCAATCGCAACAAATAATCTGCTCAGACCCCAACCAAGGAGCATCAAAAGTCGTGCTATAAATTCTCAGACAACACAAAAATTCCTTGATGCCCTTCCAGACTCCTTCTGCCTACCCAAGGACGTCAGAGGACAAAAATCAGTTAACCACCTAACTGAGGAACTCAATTTAACCTTGCGCAATACCCTAGATGCAGTTGCACCCCTAAAAACGAAAAACATTTGTCATAAGAAACTAGCTCCCTGGTATACAGAAAATACCCGAGCTTTGAAGCAAGCTTCCAGAAAATTGGAACGGAAATGGCGCCACACCAAACTGGAAGTCTTCCGACTAGCTTGGAAAGACAGTACCGTGCAGTACCGAAGAGCCCTCATTGCTGCTCGATCATCCTACTTTTCCAACTTAATTGAGGAAAATAAGAACAATCCAAAATTTCTTTTTGATACTGTTGCAAAGCTAACTAAAAAGCAGCATTCCCCAAGAGAGGATGGCTTTCACTTCAGCAGTAATAAATTCATGAACTTCTTTGAGGAAAAGATCATGACCATTAGAAAGCAAATTACGGACTCCTCTTTGAATCTGCGTATTCCTCCAGGGCTTAGCTGTCCTGGATCTGCACAGCTCTGCCAGGGCCTGGGATCGGGAGAGACACTTAAGTGTTTTAGTACTATATCTCTTGACACAATGATGAAAATAATCATGGCCTCTAAACCTTCAAGCTGCATACTGGATCCTATTCCTACTAAACTACTGAAAGAGCTGCTTCCTGTGCTTGGCCCTCCTATGTTGAACATAATAAACAGCTCTCTATCCACCGGATGTGTACCAAACTCACTAAAAGTGGCAGCAATAAAGCCTCTCTTGAAAAAGCCAAACCTTGACCCGGAAAATATAAAAAACTATCGGCCTATATCGAATCTTCCATTCCTCTCAAAAATTTTAGAAAAATCTGTTGCGCAGCAACTCACTGCCTTCCTGAAATCAAACAATGTATACGAAATGCTTCAGTCTGGTTTTAGACCCCATCATAGCACTGAGACTGCACTTGTGAAGGTGGTAAATGACCTTTTAATGGCGTCAGACCGAGGCTCTGCATCTGTCCTCGTGCTACTAGACCTTAGTGCTGCCTTTGACACCATCGATCACCACATTCTTTTGGAGAGACTGGAAACCCAAATTGGTCTACACGGACAAGTTCTGGCCTGGTTTAGATCTTACCTGTCGGAAAGATATCAGTTTGTCTCTGTGAATGGTTTGTCCTCTGACAAATCAACTGTACATTTCGGTGTTCCTCAAGGTTCCCTTTTAGGACCACTATTGTTTTCACTATATATTTTACCTCTTGGGGATGTTATTCGAAAACATAATGTTAACTTTTACTGCTATGCGGATGACACACAGCTGTACATTTCAATGAAACACGGTGAAGCCCCAAAATTGCCCTCGCTAGAAGCCTGTGTTTCAGACATAAGGAAGTGGATGGCTGAAAACTTTCTACTTTTAAACTCGGACAAAACAGAGATGCTTGTTCTAGGTCCCAAGAAACAAAGAGATCTTCTGTTAAATCTGACAATTGATCTTGATGGTTGTAAAGTCGTCTCAAATAAAACTGTGAAGGACCTCTGCGTTACTCTTGACCCTGATCTCTCTTTTGACGAACATATCAAGACTGTTTCAAGGACAGCTTTTTTCCATCTACGTAACTTTGCGCAAAATTAGACATTTTCTGTCCAAAAATGATGCAGAAAAATTAATCCATGCATTTGTTACTTCTAGGTTAGACTACTGCAATGTTCTACTTTCCGGCTACCCGGATAAAGCACTAAATAAACTTCAGTTAGTGCTAAATACGGCTGCTAGAATCCTGACTAGAACCAAGACATTTGATCATATTACTCCAGTGCTAGCTTCCCTACACTGGCTTCCTGTTAAGGCAAGGGCTGATTTCAAGGTTTTACTGTTAACCTATAAAGCGTTACATGGGCTTGCTCCTACCTATCTTTCCGAGTTGGTCCTGCTGTACATACCTATACGTACGCTACGGTCACAAGACGCAGGCCTCCTAATTGTCCCTAGAATTTCTAAGCAAACAGCGGGAGGCAGGGCTTTCTCCTATAGATCTCCATTTTTATGGAACGGTCTGCCTACCCATGTGAGAGACGCAAACTCGGTCTCAACCTTTAAGTCTTTACTGAAGACTTATCTCTTCAGTAGGTCATATGATTGAGTGTAGTCTGGCCCAGGAGTGTGAAGGTGAACGGAAAGGCTCTGGAGCAACGAACCGCCCTTGCTGTCTCTGCCTGGCCAGTTCCCCTCTCTCCACTGGGATTCTCTGACTCTAACCCTATTACAGGGGCTGAGTCACTGGCTTACTGGTGCTCTTTCATGCCGTCCCTAGGAGGGGTGCGTCACTTGAGTGGGTTGAGTTACTGACGTGATCTTCCTGTCTGGGTTGGCGCCCCCCCTTGGTTTGTGCTGTGGTGGAGATCTTTGTGGGCTATACTCGGCCTTGTCTCAGGATTGTAAGTTGGTGGTTGAAGATATCCCTCTAGTGGTGCGGGGGCTGTGCTTTGGCAAAGTGGGTGGGGTTATATCCTTCCTGTTTGGCCCTGTCCGGGGGTATCTTCGGATGGGGCCACAGTGTCTCCTGACCCCTCCTGTCTCAGCCTCCAGTATTTATGCTGCAGTAGTTTATGTGTCGGGGGCTAGGGTCAGTTGGTTATATCTGGAGTACTTCTCCTGTCTTATCCAGTGTCCTGTGTGAATTTAAGTATGCTCTCTCTAATTCTCTCCTTCTCTCTTTCTTTCTCTCTCTCGGAGGACCTGAGCCCTAGGACCATACGTCACGGCAAACCGGGCATGATGACTCCTTGCTGTCCCCAGTCCACCTGGCCTTGCTGCTGTTCCAGTTTCAACTGCTTTGCCTGCGGTTATGGAACCCCTACCTGTCCCAGACCTGCTGCTTTCAACTCTTAATGATCGGCTATGAAAAGCCAACTGACTTTTATTCCTGATTATTATTTGACCATGCTTGTCATTTATGAACATTTTGAAAATCTTGTCTCTCTCTAATTCTCTCCTTCTCTCTTTCTTTCTCTCTCTCGGAGGACCTGAGCCCTAGGACCATACGTCAGGACTACCGGGCATGATGACTCCTTGCTGTCCCCAGTCCGCCTGGCCTTGCTGCTATTCCAGTTTCAACTGTTCTGCCTGCAGTTATGGAACCCCTACCTGTCCCAGACCTGCTGTTTTCAACTCTTAATGATCGGCTATGAAAAGCCAACTGACATTTATTCCTGATTATTATTTGACCATGCTTGTCATTTATGAACATTTTGAAAATCTTGGCTCTCTCTAAATCTCTCCTTCTCTCTTTCTTTCTCTCTCTCGGAGAACCTGAGCCCTATGACCATACGTCAGGACTACCGGGCATGATGACTCCTTGCTGTCCCCAGTCCACCTGGCCTTGCTGCTATTCCAGTTTCAACTGTTCTGCCTGCGGTTATGGAACCGCCACCTGTCCCAGACCTGCTGTTTTCAACTCTTAATGATCGGCTATGAAAAGCCAACTGAAAATTATTCATGATTATTATTTGACCATGCTTGTCACTTTTTGAACACATTTTGAACATCTTGGCATAGTTCTGTTATAATCTCCACCCGGCACAGCCAGAAGAGGATTGGCCACCCCTCATAGCCTGGTTCCTCTCTAGGTTTCTTCCGAGGTTTTGGCCTTTCTAGGGAGTTTTTCCTAGCCACCGTGCTTCTACACCTGCATTGCTTGCTGTTTGGTGTTTTAGGCTGGGTTTCTGTACAGCACTTCGAGATATTAGCTGATGTACGAAGGGCTATATAAAATAAACTTGATTGATTGATTGATAACAGCTCTCTATATAACCCCCAACATGACTGGAGACTACTGGGAGGGTATAACAGCTCTCTATACAACCCCAACATGACTGGAGACTACTGGGAGGGTATAACAGCTCTCTATATAACCCCCAACATGACTGGAGACTACTGGGAGGGTATAACAGCTCTCTATATAACCCCAACATGACTGGAGACTACTGGGAGGGTATAACAGCTCTCTATATAACCCCCAACATGACTGGAGACTACTGGGAGGGTATAACAGCTCTCTATATAACCCCCAACATGACTGGAGACTACTGGGAGGGTATAACAGCTCTCTATATAACCCCAACATGACTGGAGACTACTGGGAGGGTATAACAGCTCTCTATATAACCCCAACATGACTGGAGACTACTGGGAGGGTATAACAGCTCTCTATATAACCCCAACATGACTGGAGACTACTGGGAGGGTATAACAGCTCTCTATATAACCCCAACATGACTGGAGAATACTGGGAGGGTATAACAGCTCTCTATATAACCCCAACATGACTGGAGACTACTGGGAGGGTATAACAGCTCTCTATATAACCCCAACATGACTGGAGACTACTGGGAGGGTATAACAGCTCTCTATATAACCCCCAACATGACTGGATACTACTGGGAGGGTACAACAGCTCTCTATATAACCCCCAACATGACTGGAGACTACTGGGAGGGTATAACAGCTCTCTATATAACCCCAACATGACTGGAGACTACTGGGAGGGTACAACAGCTCTCTATATAACCCCCAACATGACTGGAGACTACTGGGAGGGTATAACAGCTCTCTATATAACCCCAACATGACTGGAGACTACTGGGAGGGTATAACAGCTCTCTATATAACCCCAACATGACTGGAGACTACTAGGAGGGTACAACAGCTCTCTATATAACCCCCAACATGACTGGAGACTACTGGGAGGGTATAACAGCTCTCTATATAACCCCAACATGACTGGAGACTACTGGGAGGGTATAACAGCTCTCTATATAACCCCAACATGACTGGAGACTACTGGGAGGGTATAACAGCTCTCTATATAACCCCAACATGACTGGAGACTACTGGGAGGGTATAACAGCTCTCTATATAACCCCCAACATGACTGGAGACTACTGGGAGGGTATAACAGCTCTCTATATAACCCCAACATGCCTTGAGACTACTGGGAGGGTATAACAGCTCTCTATATAACCCCAACATGACTGGAGACTACTGGGAGGGTATAACAGCTCTCTATATAACCCCAACATGACTGGAGACTACTGGGAGGGTATAACAGCTCTCTATATAACCCCAACATGACTGGAGACTACTGGGAGGGTATAACAGCTCTCTATATAACCCCAACATGACTGGAGACTACTGGGAGGGTATAACAGCTCTCTATATAACCCCAACATGACTGGAGACTACTGGGAGGGTATAACAGCTCTCTATATAACCACAACATGACTGGAGACTACTGGGAGGGTATAACAGCTCTCTATATAACCCCCAACATGACTGGAGACTATTGGGAGGGTATAACAGCTCTCTATATAACACCAACATGACTGGAGACTACTGGGAGGGTATAACAGCTCTCTATATAACCCCAACATGACTGGAGACTACTGGGAGGGTATAACAGCTCTCTATATAACCCCAACACGACTGGAGACTACTGGGAGGGTATAACAGCTCTCTATATAACCCCAACATGACTGGAGACTACTGGGAGGGCATAAAAGCTCTCTATATAACCCCAACATGACTGGAGACTACTGGGAGGGTATAACAGCTCTCTATATAACCCCAACATGACTGGAGACTACTGGGAGGGTATAACAGCTCTCTATATAACCCCAACATGACTGGAGACTACTGGGAGGGTATAACAGCTCTCTATATAACCCCAACATGACTGGAGACTACTGGGAGGGTATAACAGCTCTCTATATAACCCCAACATGACTGGAGACTACTGGGAGGGTATAACCGCTCTCTATATAACCCCAACATGACTGGAGACTACTGGGAGGGTATATACAGCTCTCTATATAACCACAACATGACTGGAGACTACTGGGAGTGTATAACAGCTCTCTATATAACCCCAACATGACTGGAGACCACTGGTAGGGTATAACAGCTCTCTATATAACCCCAACATGACTGGAGACTACTGGGAGGGTATAACAGCTCTCTATATAACCCCAACATGACTGGAGACTACTGGGAGGGTATATACAGCTCTCTATATAACCCCAACATGACTGGAGACTACTGGGAGGGTATAACAGCTCTCTATATAACCCCAACATGACTGGAGACTACTGGGAGGGTATAACAGCTCTCTATATAACCCCAACATGACTGGAGACTACTGGGAGGGTATAACAGCTCTCTATATAACCCCCAACATGACTAGAGACTACTGGGAGGGTATAACAGCTCTCTATATAACCCCAACATGACTGGAGACTACTGGGAGGGTATATACAGCTCTCTATATAACCACAACATGACTGGAGACCAGTTATTTGATTAATATTAGTTTTGCTGTCCAATGCTTTGACAGGTCCTATCAGCTTACGTGTGTGTGTGTGTGTGTGTGTGTGTGTGTGTGTGTGTGTGTGTGTGTGTGTGTGTGTGTGTGTGTGTGTGTGTGTGTGTGTGTGTGTGTGTGTGTGTGTGTGTGTGTGTGTGTGTGTGTGTGTGTGTGTGTGTGTGTGTGTGTGTGTGAGCCTCCTCCACCTCAGCTAGATTCATTGATACAGGCAGTTGTCTGTGACGGCACTGAGACCACTCTCAAACCATTCTAACAGCCGCCATTGTAGCTGATCCACACAGGCTCATGATGCGCACATGTCTTACAAAGACAGTGAACTGTGTTTTTTGGATACGTTTCTGAAATGTAGGATTATAGGGATAAGAGCAGTTTGCTATAAAAAAAGACCATTAGATCATCTAAGAGAGTGTTAGTTTGTAGTATTATATGGATGATATGAAAGGACATATAATAATGACATGCATCGACTTTTGAATACTGAAGTTAATATTTTCTAATCAAACCATTGCACGTGCATCCACCCAGGCTGTTTTCAGTACAGGCCTACACACCATCGTGCCAGGTCACAGAGGAGTAGGGGTGCCGAGGCCAGACGATCACAAATTACAAGTCATTTTGATGATCCCTCCTTCTCTCTCTCTCTCTCTCTCTCTCTCTCTCTCTCTCTCTCTCTCTCTCTCTCTCTCTCTCTCTCTCTCTCTCTCTCTCTCTCTCTCTCTCTCTCTCTCTCTCTCTCTCTCTCTCTCTCTCTCTCTCTCTCTCTCTCTGTCTCTCTCTCTGTCTCTCTCTCTCTCTGTCTCTCTGTCTCTCTCTCTCTCTGTCTCTCTGTCTCTCTCTCTCTCTCTCTCTGTCTCTCTCTCTCTCTCTCTCTCACACACACATTCTACCTCCCCTCTCGCTCTCTCTGTCGCCCCATCTCTCTCCTCTCACATTCCCATTTTTCCCATGGTCTTTGTCTAAATGAATGACACCGTTTTGGCGTTGGTGGAATGGTGTATCCATGTTCAATCCTTGTTCCCACCTCAGTAGGTGGCATTGACAGGTGAATTATCCCTGGCCCATAGCAGCTGATTATCAAGGGAGAAGTCATCAGGACTGCTAGGACAGACGGCAGGCGGGGCCGTGTGTGTCCCTTCCCCCCCCTGTCATTCCCTGTCAGGGGGACAAGGGTTACAGCTGGGCCTGGCTGACAGGTAATCCCAACAATAACAATTACTGCCATTACTGGTGTCATAAACAATTGTGGTACCGGGCAGAGCTATAACAAAGCCTTTATTATTTCACCATGCAGCTAGCAGCCATAGAAATAAATGGCATCGGGTAACTAGTCATTTATCAAGGGAGAGAATAGAGAGAGGATGAGGAGAGGAGAGGATGGGGAGAGGATGAGGAGAGTAGAGGATGGGGAGAGGTTGAGGAGAGGAGAGGATGAAGAGAGGATGGGGAGAGGTTGAGGAGAGGAGAGGATGGGGAGAGGTTGAGGAGAGGAGAGGATGGGGAGAGGATGAGTAGAGGAGAGGATGAGGAGAGGAGAGGATGAGGAGAGGATGGAGAGAGGATGAGGAGAGGAGAGGAGAGGAGAGGATAGGGAGAGGATGAGGAGAGAAGAGGATGGGGAGAGGTTGAGGAGAGGAGAGGATGGGGAGAGGTTGAGGAGAGGAGAGGATGAGAGGAGAGGATGAGGAGAGGATGGAGAGAGGATGCGGAGAGGAGAGGGAGAGGATGAGGAGAGGAGAGGATGGGGAGAGGTTGAGGAGAGGATGGGGAGAGGTTGAGGAGAGGATGAGGAGAGGATGGGGAGAGGTTGAGGAGAGGAGAGGATGAGGAGAGGAGAGGATGAGGAGAGGATGAGGAGAGGATGGGGAGAGGATGGAGAGAGGAGAGGATGAGGAGAGGATGGAGAGAGGAGAGGATGAGGAGAGGATGGGGAGAGGATGGAGAGAGGAGAGGAGGTAATGTATATCAGTTGGGGTGGGATGGTGAAACCATGGGGTGAAAGGAACACACGTGACCATCCAGATGAGACTGCTATCATGTGAGAAACAGTATTTGACACTAACATGTGTAGTTGATCACCTCTGTCTTTTGTATGTGAAGATAAGTGTGGGGTCGAGCAGAAATGTTGAGATACTAATGATCTACTTGTATTGATCATTGATCCAACATCAGTCTAGCTGTTGTTCTAAATAGACTATAATAATAATAAGAAGATTTCATTGGTTGTTATAAATGTAGCCTATATATTATTTAAATATTGAACAGTCTTAAATATTGGCAATGGATTTTTTTTTTTAACGATTGAAAATAAAATACCAAATAATGATTTGATTTGGGGAAATCAATATTTAACAAATGTCACAAAAATAAAACGCAATACTGGCTTGAAATTCAGCCAGACATTCACATGAGTGTTGCCAATGTGCTACTATTAAACTATTCATACGCCATATAGGTTTTCAAATATGTTGCTTTGTGACAGGATTTTGATAGGACGTTTGTTGGATACAAACTTTATATATATCTTTTTTTGAAGGATAAACATGAATAAAAAACGTCATGGTAGACTATTGTTTTATATGTTTGAGCCCACCCGTTTTAATTTGACATATTTTATATTACCCACGAAACGTGTATTCCTCCATCGGCGCGCATCGCTGAACACTGAGTAACTAGCTGCCTTCCTCACACACAGACAGATAAGAAAACAGTGCATTGGCCCCGAAGCACTAAAATAATTCTCCTCATTCTTAATGAGGAGAGCTGAGCAGCAATTAACACGTGTCAAAGTCGACAACATCAGGTGTCACTCTAATTTTCTCACTAATACTGAATGGATTTTCCTTCCCCGTTTCCTTGTTTATGTCTTGCGGCCCCGGAGGCATGACAGGCGACGAGGCTGAGAACCGGAGAAAAGAGGATTCTACTCCCGTCGTGCGCGCGGGCGTCCGATTGTCGCACGTCGCACAACGAGCCAGTTCGGTGATTACCAGTCAACGCTCGAAGCACACTCGAGATTTCGTGCCTTGTCCGTCGCCTCGACTCCTTTAGCAACAGTCAAATTAGACAGCCCAGTTAACAGTGCATAATTCCAGCCCGGGCCGTCGAGATGCTCCGAGCAACAACAGACAAGGCTTGCTACAGTGGGAAACATGGGATAGGGTACAAAGGCTGGGAAGACTGTATGCCGCACAAAATCAAAACCTAGAAACATAAGCTATCTGCATACACAGTACGTTCGATACGATGTGTGTATTATCATTTTATATTGCAGCTAATGAATGCTCATACATTAGATTAATTCGTGCGATTTTCAACAAGTGTATTACAGCTTCATGTATAGATTAATTGCAGGCTATATACATGTGTGTGTTTAATATATGTACATATGAAAGGTCAGTATTCAAAATGGACGCGTTAAAGCTTGTTTAAATATTGGAATCATTTTAGAAATCATTTTGTTAAATAAATGTTAAATAACAAAGCAATACATGTGTGCAACATCAGTTGAAATGGAATGTAGATTCACACATTAAAGAATTTGACAGAATATATCATCCATATTGAAAAGTAAGATTTTAATACAATCAATTTAGGTCAAAGATTCCAGTGAAATACTTTACTGAAACATTTTTACAATTTAAATATTGTACATATTAAAATAGATTATATTGGGGAATCACACATTTAAAAATAAAAAAATACAATAACGTGTGAAGAGCACAGCATCAATAAAACAATAATAAATTATAAAAAGAATGAACCCGAAAATCGACAAGGCATTTTAAGATTCCATGGCAGAGCAAGCACGAGCATGAAATAGTATTCCTGGGATAATTGTAGCTGTAAAAGGTTTAATTGTACATTTGGGATGAAATGTTTATATGATAAAGGCAGCTATAGGAAGGACTCATGTGAGCGGTTTTAGTGGTTTTATTCTAGTCAAAGAAATGCTGTAAATAATGACATGATTGAATTGTAATAATTTTTTGGACCACGCTACCTAATGTTGATTTATTTCAATTTTGTAAAGCACTAGTAAAACAAAGCTCGTGAATTAATTTTTATAATATCGAGTTTTTGATTTTGTTGATCTACTATTTTTCATCAAATGAGATTTGATAAACGGACTGTTAATTTTAAATGCACAATTGTCCAAATAATTATATTGAATTCAAATACTTGTTTTTCCAACTGTATTGTATTTAATATAATGTGTGAAGTTTTCTAATATAAATACATGCACATTTAGAAATACACCAATTATAAAACGTGATGAATTACAGTTGTTAACTAAATTATAACCTATCATATTGCTCACTATTTGCAAGTAAAATACACATCATTACTTTTACAAATAATCACAAATAATTAGGACTTAAAATAGTAACACCATAATGTCAACCACTCTAACAAATAAACATTAATCACAATCGATCCTATAGCATCATCGTAACAGAAACCCCATGTCCCCTTCCGTGATATGTGTTAACCAACCAATTAAAGGCTTCATGGAACGTTCCATTCCAAATGTATAAAAATAACAATAGCCACTAAGCGGCATTTGCTACACTTGTGAGTTAGGAGCGAAGAGCTAGCGAAGAGAATGCTTTTGTTACCATTCGTCAGATCATCTTCCTCTCCTTGGAGGCAACCGTAGTCAGCTGGACGTCGCCCCTTGCTGCTCGCCACACGTTCTTCGTCCCAGGGTCCTCTTGGCTCGCACATCTCATTTGCATATATTTTCTCTCCAGCTGGGGAGGCCTCATTCTCATTAAATCCTCATCTCACCATCTCCCAGAATCCTCACTGTTTCCAGCCAGTACCTGGGATGGCCAAAGTGCACCAGCCACCGCCATGAAAAGAAGGAGAAAATAAAAAATGGCAACCGTTTCTTCATCGCTGTGAAAACAAAAGAGGAGGGATGGAGAGAAAAAATAGAAAAGGACACAGTGAGAGGAGGATAAATGAGACCTCTGTCTGCTGTTTTTGTGCCCTGTTTCTCCCTCCTCTCTCTCTCCCTCTCTCTCTCTGTCTCTCTCTGTCTCTCTCTCACACTCTCTCCCTCTCAGTCTCCATGTTGAGTTAACCAGCAGCCCACTGTCCTGTCCTGTCATGACAGATAGCTCCAAGGGTCAGGGGTTAGAGTTGAGATGAGGGTCAGCTGTAACATAACATGCAAGCCAACCCTCCAGACTGGATACTTGTGTCCCTGCAGCCCAGCCTGGCCATGGTGTGGTATGAGGCAGGGCAGTGAACTTTTAAATCTTAAAGTTAGGTATGTGGCGAGAAGAGAAGACGAGGGGGGATGGAGAGATGGAGGAGAGGAGGGAGGGAGTGGGGATGGAGAAGAGGAGGGAGAGGGATATAGAGATGGAGGAGAGGAGGGAGAGAGATGGAGAGATGGAGGAGAGGAGGGAGAGATGGAGGTGAGGAGGGAAAGGGGACGGAGAGATGGAGGAGAGGGAGAGGGATGGAGAGATGGAGGAGAGGAGGGAGGGGGGATGGAGAAATGGAAGAGGGAGGGAGGGGTGAAAATATGAGGGAGAGATGGAGGAGAGGAGGAAAATGTTTCCCTGTTCGTGGAGACCATATTCACTGTAATTATACACACACACACACACACACACACACACACACACACACACACACACACACACACACACACACACACACACACACACACACACACACACACACACACACACACACACACACACACACACACACACACACACACACACACACAGTGACATAACTCTCCACTAGTGTACTCAGACTCATAGACAAACAGAGAGATGATGGACTTGAAGTTAAACATCAAACAATAAACAGTCTGTTAAGTCCCAGGGGCCGTTTCTGAATGCTGATATTGGGGGCTCTGTGTGTGTGTGTGTGTGTGTGTGTGTGTGCGCACGCGCACGTGTGTTTGTGTAGGAATGAAGAGAGTTTGTTTAAAGCAGGGCGACCCCTGGCCAAAGACTGCCTCAGTGCAGGGATGAATAAAGTTTTAATGGCTCATAAAACACAGCAGCTCCTCTGTGAGTGCGTGTGTGTGTGTGTGTGTGTGTGTGTGTGTGTGTGTGTGTGTGTGTGTGTGTGTGTGTGTGTGTGTGTGTGTGTGTGTGTGTGTGTGTGTGTGTGTGTGTGTGTGTGTGTGTGTGTGTGTGTGTGTGTGTGTGCTCTACGGTTTCCACGGCATCATTAATGCCAGCAGACAATAGACTCGCTCCATCTTAGCAGTGAAAAATCTGCTGTGTGTCGCAGGAGCTAGAGACAGAACAGGAGGAGAGGAGGAGAAGGCAGCAGGGTAGCCTAGTGGTTAGAGCGTTGGGTCAGTAACCAGCAGGTAGCCTAGTGGTTAGAGCGTTGGGCTAGTAACCAGCAGGTAGCCTAGTGGTTAGAGCGTTGGGCCAGTAACCAGCAGGTAGCCTAGTGGTTAGAGCGTTGGGCCAGTAACCAGCAGGTAGCCTAGTGGTTAGAGCGTTGGGCCAGTAACCAGCAGGTAGCCTAGTGGTTAGAGCGTTGGGTCAGTAACCAGCAGGTAGCCTAGTGGTTAGAGCGTTGGGCTAGTAACCAGCAGGTAGCCTAGTGGTTAGAGCATTGGGTCAGTAACCAGCAGGTAGCCTAGTGGTTAGAGCGTTGGGTCAGTAACCAGCAGGTAGCCTAGTGGTTAGAGCGTTGGACTAGTAACCAGCAGGTAGCCTAGTGGTTAGAGCGTTGGACCAGTAACCAGCAGGTAGCCTAGTGGTTAGAGCGTTGGGCCAGTAACCAGCAGGTAGCCTAGTGGTTAGAGCGTGGGACTAGTAACCAGCAGGTAGCCTAGTGGTTAGAGCGTTGGGCCAGTAACCAGCAGGTAGCCTAGTGGTTAGAGCGTTGGACTAGTAACCAGCAGGATAGCCTAGTGGTTAGAGCGTTGGACCAGTAACCAGCAGGTAGCCTAGTGGTTAGAGCGTTGGCCCAGTAACCAGCAGGTAGCCTAGTGGTTAGAGCGTTGGACCAGTAACCAGCAGGTAGTCTAGTGGTTAGAGCGTTGGACTAGTAACCAGCAGGGTAGCCTAGTGGTTAGAGCGTTGGACCAGTAACCAGCAGGGTAGCCTAGTGGTTAGAGCGTTGGACCAGTAACCAGCAGGGTAGCCTAGTGGTTAGAGCGTTGGACCAGTAACCAGCAGGGTAGCCTAGTGGTTAGAGCGTTGGACTAGTAACCAGCAGGTAGCCTAGT
>NC_052328.1:35841325-35846325 GCF_016432855.1 Salvelinus namaycush
ACATTTACAATAACAGGGGAGGTTAGCGTACCCCCAAGACATGCTAACCTCTCACATTTACAATAACAGGGGAGGTTAGCGTACCCCCAAGACATGCTAACCTCTCACATTTACAATAACAGGGGGGGTTAGCATACCCCCAAGACATGCTAACCTCTCACATTTATAATAACAGGGGAGGTTAGCATACCCCCAAGACATGCTAACCTCTCACATTTATAATAACAGGGGAGGTTAGCATACCCCCAAGACATGCTAACCTCTCACATTTACAATAATAGGGGAGATTAGCATACCCCCAAGACATGTTAACCTCTCACATTTACAATAACAGGGGAGGTTAGCATACCCCCAAGACATGCTAACCTCTCACATTTACAATAACAGGTTAGTAGTTTTCTTTTTTTTGGAGGGGGGGGGTATTTGTGCATCTGCAACTTTCTCACTCATCATTATTCATGATTCATTCAGGACCATATGTAGTCATGGTAGAATCCACATCAATGTAGAAGTGTTTAAAAACATGATATTCTTATTTTGCAATAAAAGTGACTCCATAAATGACTCAATACATTATTTACCACTCATTTCTATTGGGCACAAAATTAAATAAACGCAACCAAAACAAACTGCACATACATCCAACAAGTTTGCAGAGTGACAAGCTTCATGTAATCATTGCATGCCAGGAATATGGACCAGATACGAAACGTTTGACTACTTTAATAGACGTATAGTTTAAGTGAATTTGTCCCAATACTTTTGGTCCCCTAAAATGGGGGGGTGGGACTATGTACAAAAAGTGCTGTAATTTCTAAGCGGTTCACCCGATATGGATAAAAATACCCTCAATGTAAAGCTGACAGGCTGCACTTTAACCTCATAGTCATTGTATCATTTTAAATCCAAAGTGCAGGAGTACAGATCCAAAACAACCAATATGTGTCGACTGTCCCAATAATTACAGAGGGCTTCATATATAATTGCGTTTTACTTGTGCAACTGAATTGCAAAATGTCACTATGATATTCTACTTT
The DNA here is from genome assembly GCF_016432855.1 of Salvelinus namaycush. Classification (NCBI taxonomy): domain Eukaryota; kingdom Metazoa; phylum Chordata; class Actinopteri; order Salmoniformes; family Salmonidae; genus Salvelinus; species Salvelinus namaycush. The sequence continues at coordinate 35,842,363 of NC_052328.1, forward strand.
TTATACATAAAGAAGTACAACACAACATTTTGAATAGCAGTGTTTAAAAAATAAGTTGACCGTTAAAAATATTGTAATTTGCCCAGGTGTTGAGAGACAAAGAGAAAAGAGATACATTCTCAGCAGACTTTTAAAACACACACCTTTGTTTTCACACCTTTGCAAGTCCATTTTATAATCTTTAAATTATTTCTGAGTAAATATTAGTCTTTAATCATACTTGGATCCCTCTCGTAAATCGTAAAATGTTGAACCTTCCAATTATTTATTGTGTTTTTCTCAAGGAAAATGCGGGGCAGAATGAAATAATGAGAAGAGTGGTTTGCCACAACGGAAAGATCCTCAAGTGATGAATATTCTCACTGAAAGGATGTTTGGCAGTCTGTCGCGTCTTGAGCAAGTGTTGACGCTGGCCTTGTGATTGATGTATTTTATTGATTTGTTGTGTGTCATTTTCTATCTTAAAAATGTACACAATGTTTAGAAACATAGGTATTGTTGTTTTCCTCCAGACAGATGTTTCCATTGTGTGTTGTTTTCCTCCAGACAGATGTTTCCATTGTGTGTTGTTTTCCTCCAGACAGATGTTTCCATTGTGTGTTGTTTTCCTCAAGACAGATGTTTCCATTGTGTGTTGTTTTCCTCTAGACAGATGTTTCCATTGTGTGTTGTTTTCCTGTAGACAGATGTTTCCATTGTGTGTTGTTTTCCTCCAGACAGATGTTTCCATTGTGTGTTGTTTTCCTCCAGACAGATGTTTCCATTGTGTGTTGTTTTCCTCTGGACAGATGTTTCCATTGCGTGTTGTTTTCCTCTAGACAGATGTTTCCATTGTGTGTTGTTTTCCTCCCGACAGATGTTTCCATTGTGTGTTGTTTTCCTCTAAACAGATGTTTCCATTGTGTGTTGTTTTCCTCCAGACAGATGTTTCCATTGTGTGTTGTTTTCCTCCAGACAGATGTTTCCATTGTGTTGTTGTTTTCCTCCAGACAGATGTTTCCATTGTGTGTTGTTTTCCTCCAGACAGATGTTTCCATTGTGTTGTTGTTTTCCTCTAGACAGATGTTTCCATTGTGTGTTGTTTTCCTCTAGATAGATGTTTCCATTGTGTGTTGTTTTCCTCAAGACAGATGTTTCCATTGTGTGTTGTTTTCCTCTGGACAGATGTTTCCATTGTGTGTTGTTTTCCTCCAGACAGATGTTTACATTGTGTGTTGTTTTCCTCTAGACAGATGTTTCCATTGTATGTTGTTTTCCTCCAGACAGATGTTTCCATTGTGTGTTGTTTTCCTCCAGACAGATGTTTTCATTGCGTGTTGTTTTCCTCTGGACAGATGTTTCCATTGTGTGTTGTTTTCCTCTAGACAGATGTTTCCATTGCGTGTTGTTTTCCTCCAGACAGATGTTTCCATTGTGTGTTGTTTTCCTCTAGACAGATGTTTCCATTGCGTGTTGTTTTCCTCTGGACAGATGTTTCCATTGTGTGTTGTTTTCCTCTAGACAGATGTTTCCATTGTGTGTTGTTTTCCTCCAGACAGATGTTTCCATTGTGTGTTGTTTTCCTCCAGACAGATGTTTCCATTGTGTGTTGTTTTCCTCCAGACAGATGTTTCCATTGTGTGTTGTTTTCCTCTAGACAGATGTTTCCATTGTGTGTTGTTTTCCTCTAGACAGATGTTTCCATTGTGTGTTGTTTTCCTCCAGACAGATGTTTCCATTGTGTGTTGTTTTCCTCTAAACACATGTTTCCATTGTGTGTTGTTTTCCTCTAGACAGATGTTTCCATTGTGTGTTGTTTTCTTCTAGACAGATGTTTACATTGTGTGTTGTTTTCCTCTAGACAGATGTTTCCATTGTGTGTTGTTTTCCTCTAAACAGATGTTTACATTGTGTGTTGTTTTCCTCTAGACATATGTTTACATTGTGTGTTGATTTCCTCTAGACAGATGTTTCCATTGCGTGTTGTTTTCCTCTAGACAGATGTTTCCATTGCGTGTTGTTTTCCTCCAGACAGATGTTTCCATTGTGTGTTGTTTTCCTCCAGACAGATGTTTCCATTGTGTGTTGTTTTCCTCCAGACAGATGTTTCCATTGTGTGTTGTTTTCCTCCAGACAGATGTTTCCATTGTGTGTTGTTTTCCTCTAAACAGATGTTTCCATTGTGTGTTGTTTTCCTCTAAACAGATGTTTCCATTGTGTGTTGTTTTCCTCTAAACAGATGTTTCCATTGTGTGTTGTTTTCCTCTAAACAGATGTTTCCATTGTGTGTTGTTTTCCTCTAAACAGATGTTTCCATTGTGTGTTGTTTTCCTCTAGACAGATGTTTCCATTGTGTGTTGTTGTCCTCTAAACAGATGTTTCCATTGTGTGTTGTTTTCCTCTGGACAGATGTTTCCATTGCGTGTTGTTTTCCTCTAGACAGATGTTTCCATTGTGTGTTGTTTTCCTCCAGACAGATGTTTCCATTGTGTGTTGTTTTCCTCTAGACAGATGTTTCCATTGTGTGTTGTTTTCCTCTAAACAGATGTTTCCATTGTGTGTTGTTTTCCTCCAGACAGATGTTTACATTGTGTGTTGTTTTCCTCCAGACAGATGTTTCCATTGTGTGTTGTTTTCCTCTAAACAGATGTTTCCATTGTGTGTTGTTTTCCTCTAAACAGATGTTTCCATTGTGTGTTGTTTTCCTCTAGACAGATGTTTCCATTGTGTGTTGTTTTCCTCTAAACAGATGTTTCCATTGTGTGTTGTTTTCCTCTAAACAGATGTTTCCATTGTGTGTTGTTTTCCTCTAAACAGATGTTTCCATTGTGTGTTGTTTTCCTCTAAACAGATGTTTCCATTGTGTGTTGTTTTCCTCTAGACAGATGTTTCCATTGTGTGTTGTTTTCCTCTAGACAGATGTTTCCATTGTGTGTTGTTTTCCTCTAAACAGATGTTTCCATTGTGTGTTGTTTTCCTCTAGACAGATGTTTCCATTGTGTGTTGTTTTCCTCCAGACAGATGTTTCCATTGTGTGTTGTTTTCCTCTAGACAGATGTTTCCATTGTGTGTTGTTTTCCTCCAGACAGATGTTTCCATTGTGTGTTGGTTTCCTCTCGACAGATGTTTCCATTGTGTGTTGGTTTCCTCTGGACAGATGTTTCCATTGTGTGTTGTTTTCCTCTGGACAGATGTTTCCATTGTGTGTTGTTTTCCTCCGGACAGATGTTTCCATTGTGTGTTGTTTTCCTCCAGACAGATGTTTCCATTGTGTTGTTGTTTTCCTCCAGACAGATGTTTCCATTGTGTTGTTGTTTTCCTCCAGACAGATGTTTCCATTGTGTGTTGTTTTCCTCTAGACAGATGTTTCCATTGTGTGTTGTTTTCCTCCAGACAGATGTTTCCATTGTGTGTTGTTTTCCTCCAGACAGATGTTTCCATTGTGTGTTGTTTTCCTCTAGACAGATGTTTCCATTGTGTGTTGTTTTCCTCCAGACAGATGTTTCCATTGTGTGTTGTTTTCCTCTAAACAGATGTTTCCATTGTGTGTTGTTTTCCTCTAGACAGATGTTTCCATTGTGTGTTGTTTTCCTCCAGACAGATGTTTCCATTGTGTGTTGTTTTCCTCCAGACAGATGTTTCCATTGTGTGTTGTTTTCCTCCAGACAGATGTTTCCATTGTGTGTTGTTTTCCTCTAAACAGATGTTTCCATTGTGTGTTGTTTTCCTCCAGACAGATGTTTACATTGTGTGTTGTTTTCCTCCAGACAGATGTTTCCATCGTGTGTTGTTTTCCTCTAAACAGATGTTTCCATTGCGTGTTGTTTTCCTCTAGACAGATGTTTCCATTGTGTGTTGTTTTCCTCCAGACAGATGTTTCCATTGTGTGTTGTTTTCCTCCAGATAGATGTTTACATTGTGTGTTGTTTTCCTCTAGACAGATGTTTCCATTGTGTGTTGTTTTCCTCCAGACAGATGTTTCCA